>NC_089255.1:3034523-3337976 GCF_963930625.1 Muntiacus reevesi | reverse complement strand
AATTATCTGCCACTGCACAGAACTTGGTCACTCATTCTTACACTCTGAACTTATCATTCTTCCTGGGCTTAAATCAAAACCCCACTTATTAATATTTCTTAGCATAACTGAGTTATTTCCAATCACTATAACTATCTTCTTATCTTCTATCAGTTAAAGCCCAGACCAAAGAAAGAGCCTATTTTAAAGTATCTAATAAATACATACACGTGGAAGTGAATGAACAAGGCCAAACAAATGGAAACTAGAATGGTTTAAGAAAATAGGACAATAACTGAAGGAGAACAGGAGTAAACAACTTCTAAAACACAGCTTTCCAGGAGCAAGAGTTTCCAAGGGACACCACAAAGGGCTGCATTCCATCTTTATCCTCTGGGAACAGAGAGGGAACATGTGTTCTAGCGAGTGTGTCTGTGTTTATGCCTCAGATGACCATGCAGCATGCAGTCTCTGGCAGTGGTTTTCAACTTGGCTGCACATTAGATCCACCAGAACAGATTTTAAAATCTTTTCATCCAGGCTACAATATACACACTTAATCAGAATTTCTGAGGTCAGGATCTAAGTGTGAGAATTGTTTAAAGTTACCCAGTTGACTCAGTTGTGCAGCCATGACTGAGAACCACCGCATAAAGGGAGAATAAGATAGGTGTTCTCAAACATTTTGGTTTCAAGATTTTCCCATATTTAAAAAAGAAAATTTTGACCCTGCAGTGTGGCTTGCAGGAGCTCCGGTTCCCTGACGAGGGATCAAACCCCAGGCCCATGGCAGTGACAGCACTGCCCACTGAAGCACCATGGAATTCCCAAGATCTTTCCACATTCTTAAAGATTACTGAGGACTCCAAAGAGCTTCTGTTTAGATGAGTTCTATTTATTGGTATTTTTATTACAAGTGAAATAAAAAAAATACCTATTAATTGATTTAAAATAATAATAATAAATTCATGTTAGCATAAATAACATATGTTTACTAAAAAAACTATATTTTCCCTAACCAAACTATTTAGTGGGAAGAGTAGCACTGCTTTACAGTTTTCCAAATTTATGTAATGTCTGACCTAGGAGACATATAGATGCCATGTCTGCTTCTGCCTTCATTCTATTTTAATATTCTACTTTGATAGGAGTAGATTAAGAAAACCTGGTCTCCCTCAGACACATAGTTGGAAAAGGAAGAAGTATTTTAATTGATACTTTTTCGGACAACTGTGGATCTTCTTCTTTGATACTACATTAAAATTGAACAAATGATAATTTTTTAAAGGATGGATACAAGGTGGGATCTGGACCCACATCAATGAGCTTTTTATACTTGTTACATTAAAATCCTTTGGTAAATTTTACCATTTGACTTGATCTTTTACCCAGGCATGGGTTAGCAACATTGGGAATATACTGATTCATGAATTACCCAGGCCTTTTAAATACTGACACATTTCATAATATATTATCAAAAAGTTGACTTATTTAAATAATACCATTCTGATATGTACTATTTTAGGGCAGCCAGGCATGAGGATTGTGTTTCTTACACTTCCAATATCTGTATACTACTCAGGACACTGTCAGTTAACACAGAGATCATAAATTTTTGGAAATGCTTAAAACAAAGTGGTAAATTCATTATAATGTTTAAAAATTCAAAAGGTGAATGTCTTTCAAAATTCTTTCAGGGGATATTTGGTAAATTTTACCATTTGAATTGATCTTTTACCCAGGCATGAGGTAAAACTGGTGGAGATGGTGACTGTAGCCATGAAATTAAAAGACGATTGCTACTTGGAAGAAAAGCTATGACCAACCTAGACAACATATTAAAATAGCAGAGACATTACTTTGCCAACAAAAATCTGTCTAGTCAAAGCTATGGTTTTTCCAGTATCATGTATGGATGTGAGATTTGGACCAAAAAGAAAGCTGAGCACTGAAGAATTGATGCTTTTGAACTGTGGTGTTGAAGAAGACTCTTGAGAGTCCCTTGGGCTGCAAGGAGATCCAACCAGTCCATCCTAAAGGAAATCAGTCCTGAATATTCATTGGAAAGACTGATGCTGAAGCTGAAGTTCCAATATTTTGGCCACCTGATGCAAAGAACTGACTCACAGGAAAAGATCCTGATGCTGGGAAAGATTCAAGGCAGGAGGAGATGGAGATGACAGAGGATGAGATGGTTGGATGGCATCAGCGACTCGATGGACATGAGTTTGAGAAAGTTCTGGAAGTTGGTGATGGACAACTTGTTGTAGCCTGGCGTGCTAAAGTCCATGGGGTCGCAAGGAGTTGGACATGACTGAGTGACTGAACTGAACTGAGGTAAAGTTTGAAGGCTACCGAGTTGGCATATTTCTAAACCTTGCTGTTTTCCTTTCCAATTTGCCAGTTTAAGACTTTATAATATAGCACAAGTGTGTGCGGATTTGGGGCATTTTGATTTTGTTTGAGAACACAAGATCTCTGTGGGGTTCTACAGAGTGTGGAACTCTGCCCACTGGAAAGTTTCCAATTGCCCAGACAGAGAACTCTGAGTTAACTATTCCACCTAGGTCTTTACTCACATATACTACTAAAGACAGAATAGAAAACCATAAGTTCATACACAAAAAGGAATAACAGTGACTTTTTAAAAGCCGATTCTGGGTTCAGAGCAAAGGACTCCCAGTCCTTTCATCTCTAGCACTGGCAAGACAAGTCTCTTTTTCTTTAGGCTTTATGATGGAAACATAAGTATTTATGACTAGAAATAATCAGAATAATAAAATTTTAAAGGATTTTTACTAAAAGGTCAATCTCTATTACATAACAATTTCAGAAAATGATGTTTAACAATTGACTTTCAACACAGTTCAGTCAGTTCAGACGCTCAGTCGTGTCCAACTCTTTGCGACCCCATGAACCGCAACACGCCAGGCCTCCCTGTCCATCACCAACTCCCGGGGTTTGCTCAAACTGATGTCCATCGAGTTGGTGATGCCATCCAGCCATCTCATCTCTGTCGTCCCCTTCTCCTCCTGTTGGTCCTTTAATGGACCGGAACTGGGTGGTCCGGAGTCGACCATGAGAGGGTGAAAGAAGGAAAGAGGCTAATATTCCCTGGGTTACGTAGCTGGCTTCCATGCTCCAGGGAATCAGCCAGAAATAGATAGAGAAAGAAAGAGAAAGAAAGACACGGGGACGAAAGCTCTGATGGAGCAAAGGTGTTTTAATCAACATGGCATGGACATATATACTGTAGTTATTCTCAGCAAAGATAAAGATTAAAATTCCAGACTTACAAAACATAAGATGATCCCCATCAAAGAGACAGTTGCAAACAATCACCTTTTCATAAGAAGGAAGAGGGTACTTATCACTGTAATGAGAAATGCCTGGATTCCTCAGCCCCAGGAAAGGTGTGCCTCTCTTAATTCCTGAATATTCAGGAATCAATAAGGGCCAGAGGGTTCCTGACAGATCAAAAACAGCACACAGGAAGCCTCTTGTTAAATGCTTCCTGACATCCTCCTGCCCCAAATCCCTCCCAGCATCAGGGTCTTTTCCAATGAGTCAACTCTTTGCATGAGGTGGCCAAAGTACTGGAATTTCAGCTTCAGCATCAGTCGTTCCAATGAACACCCAGGACTGATCTCCTTTAGGATGGACTGGTTGGATCTCCTTGCAGTCCAAGGGACTCTCAAGAGTCTTCTCCAACACCACAGCTCAAAAGCATCAGTTCTTCAACGCTCAGCTTTCTTCACAGTCCAACTCTCACATCCATACATGACCACTGGAAAAACCATAGCCTTGACTAGACAGACCTTTGTTGGCAAAGTAACGTCTCTGCTTTTTAATATGCTATCTAGGTTGGTCATAAATTTCCTTCCAAGGAGTAAGTGTCTTTTAATTTCATGCTTGCAATCACCATCTGCAGTGATTTTGGAGCCCCTCAAAAATAGTCTGACACTGTTTCCACTGTTTCCCTTCTATTTCCCATGAAGTGATGGGACCAGATGCCATGATCTTAGTTTTCTGAATGTTGAGCTTTAAGCCAACTTTTTCACTCTCCTCTCACTTTCATTAAGAGCCTTTTTAGTTCCTCTTCACTTTCTGCCATAAGGGTGGTGTCATCTGCATATCTGAGGTTATTCATATTTCTCCCAGCAATCTTGACTCCAGTTTGTGCTTCTTCCAGCCCAGCGTTTCTTATGATGCAGTCTGCATATAAGTTAAATAAGCAGGGTGACAATATACAGCCTTGACGTACTCCTTTTCCTATTTGGAACCAGTCTGTTGTTCCATGACCAGTTCTAACTGTTGCTTCCTGACCTGCATATAGGTTTCTCAAGAAGCAGGTCAGGTGGTCTGGTATTCCCATCTCTTTCAGAATTTTCCATAGTGTATTGTGATCCACACAGTCAAAGGCTTTGGCATAGGCAATATGCAGAAATAGTTGTTTTTCTGGAACTCTCTTGCTTTTTCAATGATCCAGCAGATGTTGGCAATTTGATCCCTGGTTCCTCTGCCTTTTCTAAAACCAGCTTGAACATCTGGAAGTTCATGGTTCACATATTGCTGAAGCCTGGCTTGGAGAATTTTAAGCATTACTCTACTAGCGTGTGAGATGAGTGAAATTGTGCTGTAGTTTGAGCATTCTCTGGGATTACCTTTCTTTGGAATTGGAATGAAAACTGACCTTTTCCAGTCCTGTGGCCACTGCAGAGTTTTCCAAATTTGCTGGCATATTGAGTGCAGCACTTTCATAGCACCATCTTTTAGGATTTGAAACATCTCAACTGGAATTCCATCACCTCCACTAGCTTTGTTCACAGTGATGCTTTCTAAAGCCCACTTGACTTCACATTCCAGGATGTCTGGCTCTAGGTGAGTGATCACACCGTCTTCACTATCTGGGTCGTGAAGATCTTTTTTGTACAGTTCTTATGCATATTCTTGCCACCTCTTCTTAATATCTTCTGCTTCTGTTATGTCCATACAATTTCCGTCCTTTATCGAAACCATCTTTGCATGAAATGTTCCCTTGGTATCTCTGATTTTCTTGAAGAGATCTCTAGTCTTTCCCATTCTGTTGTTTTTCTCTATTTCTTTGCATTGATTGCTGAGGAAGGCTTTCTTTTCTCTCCTGGCTATTCTTCGGAACTCTGCATTCAAATGAGAATATCTTCCCTTTTCTCCTTTGCTTTTCACTTCTCTTCTTTTCACAGCTATTTGTATGGCCTCCTCAGACAAACATTTTGCCTCTTTGCTTTTCTTTTCCATGGGGATGGTCTTGAACCCTGCCTCCTGTACGATATCACGAATCTCCATCCATAGTTCATCAGGCACTTTATCTATCAGATCTAGTCCCTTAAACCTATTTCTCACTTCCATTGTATAGTATAAGGGATTTGATTTAGGTCATACCTAAATGGTAGTGATTTTCCCTACTTTCTTCAATTTAAATCTGAATTTGGCAATAAGGAGTTCATGTTCTGAGCCACAGTCAGCTCTCGGTCTTGTTTTTGCTGACAGTATAGAGCTTCTCCATCTTTGACTGCAAAGAATATAATCAATCTGATTTCAGTGTTGACCATCTGGTGATGTCCATGTGTAGAGTCTTCTCTTGTGTTGTTGTTGGAAGAGGGTGTTTGCTATGACCAGTGTGTTCTCTTGGCAAAACTCTATTAGCCTTTGCCCTGCTTCGTTCCGTACACCCGGGCCAAATTTGCCTGTTACTCCAGGCGTTTCTTGACTTCCTGCTTTTGCATTCAAGTCCCCTATAATGAAAAGGACATCTTTTTTGGGTGTTAGTTCTAGAAGGTCTTGTGGGTCTTCATAGAACTGTTCAACTTCAGCTTCTTCAGCCTTACTGGTTGGGGCATAGGCTTGGATTACCATGATATTGAATGGTTTGCCTTGGAAATGAACAGAGATCATTCTATCATTTTTGAGATTGCATCCAAGTACTGCATTTCAGACTCTTGTTGACCATGATGGCTACTCCATTTCTTCTAAGGGATTCTTGCCCAGAGTAGTAGATATAATGGTCATCTGAGTTAAATTCACCCATTCCAGTCCATTTTAGTTCGCTGATTCCTAGAATGTCGACATTCACTCTTGCCATCTCCTGTTTGACCACTTCCAATTTGCCTTGATTCATGGACCTAACATTCCAGGTTCCTATGCCATTTTGCTCTTATAGCATCAGATCTTGCTTCTATCACCAGTCACATTCACAACTGGGTATTATTTTTGCTTTGGCTCCATTCCTTCATTCTTTCTGGAGTTATTTCTCCACTGAGCTCCAGTAGCATATTGGGCACCACCGACCTGGGGAGTTCCTCTTTCAGTATCCTATCATTTTGCCTTTTCATACTGTTCATGGAGTCCTCAAGGCAAGAATACTGAAGTGGTTTGCCATTCCCTTCTCCAGTGGACCACATTCTATCAGACCTCTCCACCATGACCCGTCTGTCTTGGATGACCCCACATGGCATGGCTTAGTTTCATTGAGTTAGACACGACTGTGGGCCTGTGATCAGATTGGCTAGTTTTCTGTGATTATGGTTTCCTTGTGTCTGACCTCTGATGCCCTCTCGCAACACCTGCCATCTTACTTGGGTTTCTCTTACCTTGGACATGGGGCATCTCTTCACGGCTGCTCCAGCAAAGCGCAGCTGCTGGTCCTTACCTTGGACGAGGGGTATCTCCTCATTTTCAACACAAAGAGGTTCTAAATACTTTGTCTGTTTTATTCAGCTTTATCTTGACCTTCATTAGTACCTAGGGACAGCAGTCTTTGTGGTACCAGATCTATGGCCCTTGTATTCGGGAATGGGGCTTCTTAGGATCAGTGTCAAATAATGTTTGTTTGTCTGGTCATCTGAGAGGTTAGAAATTCACCACCAGAAATTAAATGAAGTATTTTAGACCCATAAGCATTGATCAGCCAGTTTCATGAATGTGTTCTATCCCTGCCTTCAAGTTCTCTGGGATGCAAAAAGGGAATGGGAGAGAGTGGGGTAAGAGAGTGGAGTAAAAGGGAAAGTCCAGTTTCTCCACGGCCTTGGGTAGCCTGGATATATAGGTAGAAATATGGGGGGACTGCCAGCGAGCCCGACAGCAGTCAAGAACTGTGTTCAGTTTACTTTTGTATCCACATTACTGAACACACAGACTGGTGCAGAGTCTGGCTATCATCAACAATGTTTATTTCTAACATTCCTCAGCTCTGCGTGTCCCAGGCCAAGTGTGCCATTCCAGATCTTCAGAGCTGTTGTAGGTCAAACTCTTAAATAATTGTTTCTGCGCATTTAAAAACTGCTTGAGAAATTTTTCCAGAGTAGTATTTAACATTTTAACTATAATAAGTAATTAGCCTTTGAGATTTGCTCAAGAGTAAGGATAATTTGTCTTAAATCTTTAATGTGGCATAATAAAACAAATGCAAACATAAGTTAAAAATGGAAATGAAGTATCTAGAGATCAATGGAATCTCCTTCTCAAAAGATATTTCATACTGGAACAATATAGAAACTCCCTGGGTTAGAGTAAAGAGGATTTCTGCCTATGGACAGTGATAATAGCTACCAATTACTGCTATTGCTATAATTGCTACTTTTCCAGTATTGTGCTATATCTATACAATAATCCCAGAAATATTCATATCCCCTTTCATTGGGGAACAAATAAGGTTAGAGAGGCTAAATTACCTGGCCATGGTCAGAGAACTGGTAAATGGCAGAGCAAAGATTCAAACCCAGATGTTAACTTAGATGGGTTCCAGGAGCATCTCCAGCTATGAGAGTCAGTGATTGTTTGCCAGTCTCCCAGGAGCCACAAGAATGGCTTGCCCGTAAATGGACTGTGAGGCAATGAAAGCTGGAATGAGCTGCGTGGGTGGTAGCTGTGTGCGGCTGAGTCGGACACAGTTCTGTGTGAGATTTTACTGTGCCGTGGAACTCCAGCACCTTTTCCTGGGGGATCACGATCTGATTAAGCACTTCGGGAAGCTTCCTACTGTTCAGCAATTCACTAAAAGCAAGGATAATATAGACGAGCCATGTTTGGTTAGCCCATCTATAATTTAAGATCAGTCCAATTTGACCCAAAGTTTTTCTACTATTCAGTTGCCAGTTTAAAAAATAACTTTTGGAGCAAGATCAAGAGTAGTGCAAAGCATTTTTCCACTTGAAGAAGTGCATGTGACAGCTGGGATTTCAATTCTATTTGCAAATTGCTTTCCAAGGAAACCCACAGTTAACATGTTCAATATAAATTTGATTTTGCAAAGTCCTAGATTGTAATTGTCACAGTTTTCTCTGCCTCCATCTATTTCTTTAAACCAATGAGATTCAGCTCCCCGAAAGCAGCTATTATTGCCCTGTGACCCTAAATTCATCATTTAAAAATGTACAAATACTTCTTTATAATCATAAAATAGCAGGATCTACAGAAAGTATCAGATCAGCAAGTATTATTTAAATATAGATGGAAACTCCTAGCCAGATTCTGGCTGGTAGGAAAATATCAATTAGCAGACGACTAAATTGGAAGAATCCACATTTGGTTTGCAAATATCTTGGCTACTGTAGTCTTGTTTTTACCCCATGGCAAGCCAGATCTATCCAGTCACTCAATAAACTGAAACTCTGTGTAGGGCCCTTTTGGGCCTCCCAGGGGGCTCAAGTGGTAAGGAATCCACCCACTAGTGTAGGAGACACAAGAGATGCATGTTCAATCGCTGGGTCAGGTTGGGAAGATCCTGTGGAGTAGGAAATGGCAACCCACTCCAGTATTCTTGCCTGGGGAACCCCATGGACAGAGGAGTCTGGCAGGTTACAACTCCTGGTGTCAAAAGAGTTGGATATGACTGAGCACGCACACACACACACACACGTGCACGCACACACACACACACACACACACACACACACACACACACAGAGGACCCTTTTAAAAAACAACTAAAGCAGGAAGTACACATTTTTTAAAAGAACACATTGTGTACATCTGCTATTGTCCTTTGTTTCTTAGTCTTGATGGCAGCAGTGAGGATCATGTATGAGAATGTCTAGTTTTGTGCATGAAATTTATCCCAGAAAATTGGCCTGAAATTTAGTAGCTTTGGTACATGACTCCATGGCACTGCTCTAAAGCATTATCATTTCCTATCCATGTGACCATGTAAAAGTCACTTAACTTATTAAATGAAGTCTTTATATTACTGCAGGCAGTTGCCATGGGAATTATGTAGAATAATACACATGAAATACTTAACACCAGTACTGGTACAGAGTAAATGCTCTATAATGTTTAATGCTGACATATGTCATTAGACTTCAGAGAAAACTAACACTGTTCTGTAAATTCACAACAGTAGTCATGAGTCAAACAGATCTTTCAAATCTAAATTCTGCTACTTACTAGTAGTTTGACTTTGAGGGTGTTATTTAATCTCTCTGAATCTCACTTTTAAAATTCCAGCTGATCTTTCTGAGGAATTGGGCTCTTTTAAAAAAAAAAAAAAAAAAAACATATTAGGAAGCATCCTATAGAAGAAATATATGCTTAAATTATGCTACTTCTCAAAATTATGTATACGAAGGGGAGGGGAGGTGATGTGAGAACACCATTCAGATGTAGAGCCTAAGGGTTGTATTGTTTTCAGATAACATTTGAAAACAAAAATTCAACTATAATTGGTAATATTAAAGCAGAAATAATTCAAGCTGGATTTTAAAATGGCAGGGGAACCAGAGATCAAATTGCCAACATCCACTGAATCATAGAAAAAGCAAGGTAATTCCAGAAAAACATCTACTTCTTCTTCATTGACCACACTAAAGCCTTTGACTGTATGGATCACAACCAACCGTGGAATTTTTGTAAAGAGATGGGAATACCAGACCACCTTGCCTACCTCCTGCGAAACCTGTGTGCAAGTCAAGAAGCAACAGTTAGAACCAAACATGGAACAACAGACTGGTTCAGAATTGGGAAAGGAGTATGCTAAGGTTGCATATTGTCACCCTGCTTATTTAACTTATATGCAGAGTACATTATGTGAAATGCCAGGCTGGATGAAGCACAAGCTGGAATCAAGAATTCTGGGAGAAATATCAATAATCTCAGATATGCAGATGACACCACCCTTATGGCAGAAAGTGAAGAGGAACTAAAGAGCCTCTAGATGAGGGTGAAAGAGGAGAGTGAAAAAGCTGGCTAAAAACTCAACATTCAGAAAACTACAATCACGGTATCTGGTCCCATCACTTCACGGCAAATAGATGAGGAAACAATGGAAACAGTGATAGACTTTATTTTCTTGGAGTCCAAAATCACTGTAGATGGTGATTGCAGCCATGAAATTAAAAGATGCTTGCTCCTTGGGAAAAAAACCTATGATAAACCTAGACAGCATTATTAAAAAGCAGAGACATTGCTTTGCCAACAAAAGTCTGCCTAGTCAAAGCTACGATTTTTCCAGTAGTCAAGTACGGACGTGAGAGTTGGACCATAAAGAAGGCTGAGCACTAAAGAATTGATGCCTTCAAACTGTGGTGTTGGAAAAGACTCTTGAGAGTCCCTTGGACAACAAGAAGATCAAACCAGTCGATCCTAAAGGAAATCAATCCTGAATACTCACTGGAAGGATTGATGCTGAAACTAGACCTCCAATAGTTTGGCCACCTGATGAGAAGAGCTGACTCATTGAAAAAGCCCTTATGTATGGGAAAGGTTGAGGGTAGGAGGAGAAGGGGGCAACCGAGGATGAGATGGTTGGGTGGCATCATTGACTCAATAGACATGAATTTGAGCAAACTCTGGGGGATAGTGAAGGACAGAGAAGCCTGGCATGCTGCAGTTCATGGAGTTGCAAAGAGTTGGATATGACTTAGCAACTGAACAACAACAAAGGTAGAGCTTTCCTCATTTTTGTGCTCAAGGGGATTTCCCAGCCCATTCATGAGCAGAGAAGGTCCTCAGGGGTCAACAGAGGAAGGGAGCACCAGCCCATAATATGTCCTGCTAACTTCCCAGAAACTCTTGCCCTGGAATCCATCTTGGCTGAAAGATGTACATATGTATCAAGGAGCTCCCTGAATCAGACCAAATATAGGCATGAGCATAGGCCCATATACTTTATCTGCTTCACAATCTCTGTCTCTTTGTTGAATTCTTTCTTCAAAGAAGACAAGGTCCTGCTTCAAGCTACCACATCTCTCATCCTCTGGCCCTGAGATCAAAATTTTGTCTTCTTTTTCTCATTTCTATGGTTAGATATGGAGTATAAATGAGCCATCAGATTTCAGTCTTTTAAGGATTTTATCATTCCAAGTTTTCAGTTTGTCCTTATGGGAACAGGTCTATTTTATTTGATTAATATATCAGTATTTCCTTCTCTTTTGTATTTAATATCATGCCATATGTTATACGTGAAAGCATATTTTAAGTTGACTGCTGAAATACTACTATTTCTTTGTCCAAAGGCATTTTATTTGTACAGACTTTATTGAGCATTTTATACTAGAATGAAGACATTAGAGACATGATGAGTCATGGCTTAACTAGACTGTCACCAAGAATCAGTCTGAGACAGTTAGTACTCTCAGACAACCAGTCAAGCAGTTAATGACTGAGAAAACCCCCTAGTTAATTTGTCAGCTGAAGTCTCAGTGGTTAGGAGCTTCATAAAGAACATGACTTGCATCCTTCTCTACAGACTGTCATCTAAAAACCCCGGAAATGGCTAACAGGCAGAAATTCTCTCCCACCCTTCTGAAGTTACTACTTCCTATGAAAAAGAGTATTCCTGTCAATGCCTAGCCATGCTCCAGTGACAAGGCTGATGAACAACAGGCATAGAAAGACCAACAGCTTGCAGCCTGCTATGGCCCCAGGGAGCCCAATGCTGTGAGGAAGGACATTTTGGCCAGGGATCCACGCCAGAAAGTGTAAATGAAAACACGTCTCATGCAGATTTGACATTTTGGACTATTCTTACTGAACTCAAAATACCAGAGTCAGAAACACAATTTGGGCATAAAATCATTTCTAGGAAGTTAGCATGTATATGGGTCATATTAATTCAGAGAACAGTAAGGGATCTTCCCAAGACCTTCTGAGAGCAACATGCACCTGATGTAAGGGAGGTAGAAGTTATCCATGCCCACTAGAAGTAGGAACATTCCCTCATTGCTTGGAAGTCCTCAAGTCCTGGAGTCTGTACTCCTGCCTACAAATATTGAAGCTGCTTCAACTTCAATATATGAAGAGAAGAGGAAAGCATGGACAAACAACAGAGGGACAGACAGCAAATGGCTGAATATAAAATAATTTTTATATTCACAACCAGAACAAAGAGGAAAATGGGCATGGGAATGACAAAATGCTAAAATTCATCTATTATAGAATCTGAATTCTGAATACTTCTTCTAAAGCAATTTTCTTAATATGCCAGTTTTCTGGGGAAGCTCTCTGGGGAATTTGATCACATAGTTACATCACTATCCTAGCCTCTCAGAAAGTAGGTTTGAAAGGGACTTAGAAAGTTTCCAGTCCAATAACTTCATCTTGGGAAAACTAAAATCAGAGCAGTAGGATGCTTTCCCCAAGGTCGTAAGTTAAGTTAGAAGTAAAGCTGAGACTAGATGCAGGTCTTGACCCCTGTGCAACGACACTTTCCCTCTTCTGTGTATGTGACAAAAGACAATGAAACATCCTGCTCGCAAGTCTCAACCAGTCATTCCAGTTTGAGGCTACATTGACGTTTTCCTATGAAGGTTTCCTTGGGACGAAGCTGGGCAATAGCGTTTTATTCTTCCCTATGGACGGTTTGTTATAAAGCCCTTCCCTGCAGCCCCTGATTCTTCAGGGGTTCTCATGCTAATTTTCTATCCTAAATTTCCCCTTGGGCAATGCCCTAAGCTTGCTCACAATCCATCTCTCTTAAACTAAAATTTATCTGCCCTGTGCTCTGTTCTCTCAAGGAAACTGAATTCGCTCATTTATGTCCGACTCTTTGTGACCCTATGGACTATAGCCCACCAGGCTACTGCATCCATGGGATTTTCCAAGCAAGAAAACGAAAGTGAGTTGCCATTCCTTCTCCAGAGGATCTTCATGACCCAGGGATCGAACCCGGGTCTCCTGCATTGCAGCCAGACTACAGTCTGAGTCACCAGGGAATCCACTATTCTCGCAAAGTCTCAGCAAACATTTGGCTGAAAATCTGTTGAATCTACCTATGTACATGAGGTTTCTTAACCTATCTACACTTAGCTGACTCTCCAGATAAACTGGCATGGTCCATTCCCGCCTGTGCCCTTAGCACGCTGAGGACCTCCAGCTAGCCTACTAACATATGCAAGCATGTGTGGTGTGTGTTTTACAGTATGGCATGCGTGCATATGTGTGTGTGTATGTGCACAATATTTTTTTTGGAGAATTTCTATAAAATCTTTCGGGTTTCACAGTAGTGATATTACCAAAAGCATGGACACAAAGTGAAACAGCTAATTTCTGTGTACTCCTACTTCCTCTTCACTAAAAGCTACCAAAAGTTAAAAGTGTTAGAGACTTAAAATGTGGTTACTTTCTGATGGAACCCATATACTCAGAAGGAAAGAAATTATAAAGGAGGGAAACAAGTAGGAGGAATTGGTTTTGCTGACTATTCATCATCCTAACTAAGCACATCCCACTTAGAGTTATTTTCAAATAATGCCCCATGGTTTTTATATCTCCCTGGTTTTTTGACATTATTTCTGTTTTTACATTTGCTTTCATTTAATTTGCTACAAACATTTTTAATAAGTTGAATTGTTCCCAACAGTTAATTTTTTTACTAGAATGATGAAAATGTTTTATTTCTACTTTTTATTTCAATTCTCCAAATTTTATAAGGCATAAAAAGTCCTTATTTCTTGAGGAAATATTTCCTTCCAAGTCAAGAGAATGTGGGCTATTATTCTGAGAAAAGAAAAGTCAAGTTTTAGTTCAGTAACCACCACATTGGTCATGTTTCTAATTCTGTCTACCTGAGCACAAAGCAAATTAATCCTGCTCTTAGGATTATTGGCATATTGGAAGAAAACACAAAAACAGTCTCCTGAGAAGATATGACTTATTAAAGTGCTGTCTTAAGATCATTCAATAAATTTAAAATGAACTGCTTATCTTTGCCAAATCAACAGAACCAAGTAGAAACCTGAACACCGCATTACCTAGTTTTTAAGAAATGCTCTCCTTAACCATATACATGCATTTTTAAATAAACAATTTTAGAATCATTTTAAATTTATAGAGGAGTCATAAATATTTATAGAGCGCTTTTGTATACCTCGAGCTCAGCTTCCCCTGTTCCAACATCTGACATCAGTATTTGTCATGACTAATAAGCCAATATTAATATACTGTTTTTAACTGAAGTCCAGTCCTTATTCAGATTTCCTGTTTTTTTTTTTTTTTTTTTACCATGCCACACAGCATGTGGGATCTTAATTCCCTGGCCAGGGATGGAGCTTGCACCCCCTGCATTGGAAGGGTGGAGTCTTAACCACTGGACCACCAGGAACATTCCAAATTTCTATAGGTTTTACCTAATGGTCATGGTTCAGTTCCAGGACACTGTATAGAATACAGTTGAAATCATTAATCAACTCAGTATCAAAACTAAGACAACAATCTATATACCCCATACCCCAGTCGAGTCCCATTTCAACTGTGTAATGCAACTTCCTCCTTTTTCAAAGTTTGTCCTCAAGGCACAAGATCACTACCAGATTTATACAAAGTTGGTAAAACATCAAGTCAATCCAGTGAATCAGAATTATCTACACTGGTTGTTTGCCTAAATAGCCTAACTAGCCAAAATTGTTGTTTCAGTAACAACTCATAGAAGTAGCTAGTGAACCAGAAATGGCAAGCTGGGTCTTTCACTGGCTGAACAGGAAGTGAAGTACCTGAAGGACAGGAGATGCTCACAGGCTCTCCTTTGGGACTTGGCACTTCCCTCTGAGCACCCAGTGTCTTCTGTTCCAATTCCAGATTGTTCTAGGCTCAATAGGTAATCTTTTTTTGCCTCTTTTTATTTTATATTAGACACTGCTGATCGAAAATAAAGTCTTCTTTGAGTGGGGTTATGCTTTCCTTTAGTTTTTCCTATCACATCAGCTGAGACACCTCACAGTGTGTGTGGAAACAGGGATATGAATATGGGTGCAGTTTCTTTTCCTCTGTGCTTTCCCCAGCAAGAAAATCACAGGGCTCATCCAGACTCCTGCTACAGTTGGTAAATGATTCTGGGCTATCTGGCCATCTGAACTTGGGTGAACCAAGACAGGAACAGCAGAAAAAGGAAACTTTCCAAGTGTCTATTCAAAGGACTTACCATGTTTTACCAAAATGTATTACAGAAATGCCCCGAAATCTTCAAATTGGATACTAAAATTCATGGGGGTGCAATCTGTAGACATAAAGAAGGTCCCTTGAGTAGTTTCAAATTTTAAAACTCTTTCATTTTTATAGTCACTAGCTTATTGCCAGTGCATCTTTTAGCTAAGTTTTGCAAACTATGCTAACCTCTCATCCTACTCTAAGTAATCCATAGCCTTTACTGATCCTGCTAGAATGTGTGACTAATTACTTTAAAACCTTATGCTTAGGAGCCAGACTCCCAAGGCAGGTTTCCCCAGGTTTCTGTTTGGCTAAACTTTAAGTTGCACATAAATACCCAGGCATAAAACTGGTATCTGGATTTCCCAGACCAGTATTTTTCAACATGTGGTCCACAGGTCAACAATGTCATATCTCCAGATGTTACTTAAAATGAAGATTCCAGGGTTCAGGCAAATTGTGGCATTGGGATCTCTCCTGAGGGTGGAAGAGTACAGAAAACTCACTTTTAAATAAGATTATAAACCATTGTGATAATTGACAGTTATATATAAGTGTGTTTATATATATGTGTGTGTGTATAATCAAGGACAACATATTTTGATTGTGGGATGGGACTTTTGGATATATATTTTCAGGAAGGATTTCAGACTTAGACCATGCTGACCTGAAGCCCTGACCTTCAAGGTCTAATGTATCTGGTACTAAAACTCCTTTGTTGTTTTTCTTATTCAGTCTCTCAGGGATTTCTGACTCTGCGACCCCATGGACCTTGAGATAAGCACCATCTGAGAGGTGTGACCTGAAGAATGAGGTAGCCAAATATTTCAGGAACAGGAATGATATGGAACAGGAATGATATGCACCAGAGCCTAAAGAAATGGAAAGGAGGTCAGTGTAGCAAGAACCCTAGTGACCAAAGGAGAGAGGACTGGGAGACAAGTTTTGGCAATTAAGAATGTAAGGCAAGAAGATGGCTATACAATGTTTGTAGTCAGACTAATGTATTATCTAAGAAGATGCCTAAGAATACTTTGACTCTTGGGGGTTACCAATGATTTACCACTCACTATTTACCATTGATTAAAATCACAGATTTTATATCTTTGTAAAGGTATATATTAATTTACAGGAAATCAATAAACTAATTTTTTCCTGGTAAATAATCCCAAAGGCTATAATTTTATTTCTCTGCAGTATTCAACCCATGTTATATCTAACTCAATATTACTACTTCAACTTCCTTTGCTTTTAATTTTTCCATTGATCCTCTATATATTTGTACCTTACAT
Organism: Muntiacus reevesi; assembly: GCF_963930625.1. NCBI lineage: Eukaryota > Metazoa > Chordata > Mammalia > Artiodactyla > Cervidae > Muntiacus > Muntiacus reevesi. The sequence goes on along the minus strand of NC_089255.1, from coordinate 3,321,309 downwards.
CCTATCCTTATCTAAACCAACTTTTTCATCTTACAGTTTTCCTCATTAATGAATTACATAATTGTTTGAAAATTACACTTTTGCAGTTGCAGAGACAGGCAAGAGCTGCTCATATGTGGCCTTGTAAGCCTTGAAATGACTGCTGGGTGCCTTTAAGAGAACAGGTATGAAGGAGGAATGGAGATAACAGAGAGACTGCTAGAAGCCTACTGCAGTAGGGCAAGCAAGGGATGAAGTCAGACAGAAGAGGGGGATTCTGCAGAGAGAGAAAGAAATAGATAAAGTTGAGAATAAACTTTCAACCAGCTATTTAGTGAGACTTTGATTTAATAGGATTCATTGTAGTAGGTAAGTTTTGATACGTGAATAATCTGGTGGAAGAGGGGAAATGTCAAGAATCAATTCTATCAGACCATGAAAATATTAGAAGGAAAACCCAGAGTATAAGACCATTTTGTAGGAAATAAAACAGCATACCTTTTTAAGATGATAAATAAGGTTCTTGCTCTTTTCAGTCAGCCCCACATGAAATAATGGTCAGATAAATTGATATAATAAAAGGGAAATATAAACTAAATTCATAAAAATTTAACTTTGTAAAAGGTATAAAGAGCATGCCTATTAGAGTTCTACACATGGACATCACTAGATGGTCAACACCGAAATCAGACTGATTATATCCTTTGCAGCCAAAGATGGAGAAGCTCTATATAGTCAGCAAAAACAAGACTGAGAGCTGACTGTGGATCAGATCATGAACTCCATATTGCCAAATTCAGACTGAAATTGAAGAAAGTGGAGAAAACCACTAGACCATTCAGGTATGACCTAAATCAAATCCCTTATGACTATACAGTGGAAGTGAGAAATAGATTTAAGGGACTAGGTCTGATAGACAGAATGCCTGATGAACTAAGGACAAAGGTTCATGACATTGTACAGGAGAGAGGAATCAAGCCCATCCCCAAGAAAAAAAAATGCAAAAAAGCAAAATGGCTGTCTGAGGGCTTACAAAAGCTGTGAAAAGAAGGGAAGTGAAAAGCAAAGGAGAAAAGGAAAGATATATATACCCATTTGAATGCAGAGTTCCAAAGAATAGCAAGGAGAGAAAAGAAAACCTTCCTCAGTGATCAGTGCAAAGAAAGAGAGGAAAAAGTAGAATGGGAAAGACTAGAGATCTCTTCAAGAAAATTAGAGATACCAAGGGAACATTTCATGCAAAGATGGGCTCAATAAAGGACAGAAACGGTAGGGACCTAACAGAAGCAGAAGATATTAAGAAGAGGTGGCAAGAATACACAGAAGAACTGTACAAAAAAGATCTTCACGACCCAGATAATCATGATGGTGTTATCACTCACCTAGAGCCAGATATCCTGTCATGTGAAGTCAAGTGGGCCTTAGGAAGCATCATTAGAAACAAAGCTAGTGGAGGTGATGGAATTCCAGTTGAGATGTTTCAAATCCTAAAAGATGATGCTGTGAAAGTACTGCACTCAATATGCCATCAAATTTGGAAAACTCAGCAGTGGCCACAGGACTGGAAAAGGTCAGTTTTCATTCCAATCCCAAAGAAAGGCAATGCCAGAGAATGTTCAAACTACCACACAATTGCACTCATCTCACACGCTAGTAAAGAAATGCTTAAAATTCTCCAAACCAGGCTTCAGCAATATGTGAACCATGAACTTCCAGATGTTCAAGCTGATTTTAGAAAAGGCAGAGGAACCAGATCAAATTGCCAATATCCACTGGATCTTCGAGAAAGCAAGAGAGTTCCAGAAGAACATCTATTTCTGCTTTATTGACTATGCTAAAGCCTTTGACTGTGTGGATCACAATAAACTGTGGGAAATTCTGAAAGAGATGGGAATACCAGACCACCTGACCTGCCTCTTGAGAAACCTGTATGCAGGTCAGGAAGCAACAGTTAGAACTGGACATGGAAAAACAGACTGGTTCCAAATAGGAAAAGGAGCACGTCAAGGCTGTATATTGTCACCCTGCTTATTTAACTTATATACCGAGCACATCATGAGAAATGCTGGACTGGAGGAAGCACAAGCTGGAACCAAGATTGCCGGGAGTTGTGAAGTAATTGGCCTCCAACTAATAAAATAAAATTAAAAAAAAAAAAAAAAAAGATTGCCGGGAGAAATATCAATAACCTCAGATATGCAGATGACACCACCCTTATGGCAGAAAGTGAAGAAGAACTAAAGTGCATCTTGATGAAAGTGAAAGAGGAGAGTGAAAATGTTGGCTTAAAGTTCAACATTCAGAAAACTAAGATCATGGCATCCGGTCCCATCACTTCATGGCAAATAGATGGGGAAACAGTGGAAACAGTGGCTGACTTTATTTTTGGGGCTCCAAAATCACTGAAGATGGTGATTGCAGCCATGAAATTAAAAGATGCTTACTCCTTGGAAGGAAAGTTATGACCAACCTAGACAGCATATTAAAAAGCAGAGACATTACTTTGCCGACAAATGTCCATCTAGTCAAGGCTATGGTTTTTCCAGTGGTCATGTATGGATGTGAGAGTTGGACTATAAAGAAAGCTGAGCACTGAAGAATTGATGCTTTTGAACTGTGGTGTTGGTGAAGACTCTTGACAGTCCCTTGGACTACAGGGAGATCCAACCAGTACATCCTAAAGCAAATCAGTCCTGAGTGTTCATTGGAAGGACTGATGTTGAAGCTGAAACTCCAATATTTTGGCCACCTGATGAGAGGAGCTGACTCATTTGAAAAGACCCTGATGCTGGGAAAGAATGAGGGCAGGAAGATAAGGGGACAACAGAGGATGAGATGACTGGATGGTATTACCACTCGATGGACATGGGTTTGGGTGGACTCCAGGAATTGGTAATGGCCAGGGAGGCCTGGCGCGCTGCGATTCATGGGGTCGCAAAGAGTCGGACACGACTGAATGACTGAACTGAACTGAACTGATTAAAGTTCAGTGCCAAAGTTAAAAGAAAGTAGATTTAAGTAGACATTATTAACTGAGCAGGAAAAAAATTAGGCCTCCAGAGAATATGTAATAAAAAGCTCTCCATAGACTGGGAAGAAGTTTATATAGGTAAGAAATCTAATTTACTCAATATATTTAGGAAATTTATGACTATGAGACTCAGCATTTTACCCCAGCCATGATTTTCAGAAATAAATTTAATGACAGAATTGTAAGATTTTCAATTTACCTACCAAACTACTAGGAAATTTTATTTTATATGATTCATAAAATCTTCATATCACTTTCCCCAAATTTATTTACTTTTCACTTGAGTTTCAATACAAGCAAGTGATTTTCTTTTGTAGTCATTTCTTTTATCTTAAGCAATCAATCTGGTGTTTTTCATTCTACCACTTTAGTTTTACACTGGTACATTTTCTGACAGCAAAGTCATAGATTGTTAAGAGAGACTACTAAACTAACTTTGCATATTAGAGCTATAACAAAAGAGAAAGTGCTCTCATCAGTAAGTTTGCCTTTAAAAGCATGCATGCCCTCGAATACCTATAATAGGGCTTACAAATGAGAAGTCCTTGTTCAGATTAAGCTGCCATGCATCATGTGTCAATGTTAAAATAAGCAATTGCAAATTACAAAGACAGAATAAAGATATTCTGTCATTTTGGTACATGTAGTGGGGAAACTGTGAAAGCAAAAGAGATCATATATCAACAGTATCACTTTTATACAGTTACTGAACCTTCATAAGCAGGAATTCCCAAGTGATTACTCAGTGCTGAAGTTCTGGACTTATTATGTAAAGTATCTATCAAAGCCAAGATGATGAAGGATAAGCAACTTCTGTGTGATTAATAGATACAGGAGTACAAAACAAAGAAGATTAAAAAAAGCCAATGGGTTTTATTGATAGAGTCAACCTCAACTCTCAACAAGGCAAAATACTCATTTAATCAGCAACCCAGTAAGCTGCTTAGAAAAATACTTCTCTGCCCCAGGTGAAAAACTAGCATGAGCTTGCAGATGATAGCACATTTAGCAAATTCATTCATGACGTTCAATAAGAAATATTTTCTTGATTAAAAAAAATATTTCTCAAAAGCAGCTAAATCAAGATTGTCCTTTATTTTATTTTTTTATTTTTATTTTTTTATCACCAGAAACCATTCAATTTTATTAATTAACATATATGAATATCACACATAGTCATAATAAAACCTTTTACAATCCACTGTGTGACCTTAATTAAAATACAGATTTACAAACATAGACAACAATATTCATTTTCTTTAATGGAGGAACAGGGTTTTATATCATCTAGAAAACCTCTTGAGTTTAGTTGAAAAAATATACTGAAGCTGCTATAGATTCAATTAAGAATGCGCTGCATAGACAATGCTAATCCAAGTAATTCCTCCTGTTCGCTGTTGTGTGTGTGTGTGTGTGTGTGTGTGTGTGTGTGTGTGTGTGTGTGTGTGTGTGTGTCTTAGGGCAGCCAGATTTGGCAAGTAAAAATACAGAATACCCAGTAAAATTTGAATTTCAGATAAAAACAGATAAAATTTATTATTGGTAAAATTATTTATTGTTTATCTGAAATTCAAATTTAGCTAGGTTTCCTATACTTTGTCTGGCAAACTAGCATGACTATGTATGTATGTCTCTGTGTATGCAGTTGTCTTGTTATAACTACTGTTTTTTTAACACAAGAACAGCTAATACTTACATAGATCATATCCTTAGAACTACAGAGTTTAGAGCAGGAAGCTCCATAGACATAATGTAGTTTAATAATTTTATTCTATAATTAAGCAAACTGAGATGCAAACAAATTAAATGATTTGTCAAGATCCCACAGTTAGTTAATATTCAGAGAAAGAACTAGAATACAATTTTCCTAGATTCCATTTCTTTCTAACACTATATATTTCTCTCTTAGGTCTGAACTACTAATTGGTTTTTCAGCAACAAATTTGGGCCAGACTGATGACTTCATTAAGACAGATACACCTATTTATGCATCATTTTGGTTTCTGCATATGGGATAAAATATATACAAACACATAGCTGCAAGGAGAGTTTCAAGGCTACACATCATATAGAAAGAACATCTGTTGCTGGAGGCTTCCCAGAATCCATGCCTCCTTTAAATATTAGCACCCAAAATTCATTTTAGGAAACGACTCTAGCCCACTGAACACAGTCTGATAGAGCTATTGATTAGAACACCTTTCCCAGTCATTAAGTAAGCATATGACCCACTCAGCAAGCTAAGCCAGTTGACAGTTTTCATTCCCAGACCACTGCTAGACTTCAGTTTTAGTTTTGAGGCAAATAGCCAAAGGATTGGAGAAGGCAATGGCACCCAACTCCAGTACTCTTGCCTGGAAAATCCCATGGACTGAGGAGCCTGGTGGGCTGCAGTCCATGGGGTCAGGAAGGGTCTGACGTGATTGAGCGACTTCACTTTCACTTTTCACTTTCATGCATTGGAGAAGGAAATGGAAACCCACTCCAGTGTTCTTGCCTGGAGAATCCCAGGGATGGGGGAGCCTGGTGGGCTGCCGTCTATGGGGTCGCACAGAGTTGGAAACGAGTGAAGCGACAGCAGCAGCAGCAGCCAAAAGATGATTCCTGCAACCCAACCCCACCTAGACAAGGAGATGGTTTCAGGTCATGTGTTACAGTGGAAATAATGAAGCCAGATGATGGAGCAGTTCTCACTTCCAAGACCTTTTAAAACTAATTAGTTACTTCTGTATAAAGCCAGGTTCTTCAGCTCTTTCGTAGTCTTCCAATAAGTTGCCTGTTTAGCTAATAGAAACAGAATTGGCTTCTGACTTCTATTGCTTTCAACCAAGGAACTGTGATTAAGAAACAGTATATGCACATTTCAAAAAGAAATTGAAATGTAATGTTGATATGCAAAGAACTTTTAGCATCGTAGGCAATCCAATAACTGAGAGGTGCAAAAGAGAGAATACTGAGTCACTGAAAAATTTAAACATATTAAATTTATATATTATATTTTATATATTTTATTTGATTGATTATAAAATTAATCTAAAATGTTCATTGCAAAAAGTCAAAATCAAACTGTTATGTAGATTACTATTAAACTTTCAAAAATTTAAATGTAAAAATTTGAACTACAAAGATTATAGAACAAACATAGGAGAAAATTGTTTTTACCTTGAGTTAGACCAAGATTTCTTGAAAAGTCACAAAAAGCATAAACCATACAAAGAAAATAGTGATAAACTGGTCCTCACCAAAACTGCGAATTTTGCTCTTTAAAAGATACTGTTCAGAAAGTGGAAAGGCAAGCCACAAACCATGGACTGGGAGTAAAGATTTGTAAAAAAGTATGTATACATATACATGTGTATATGTTCATGCTGTGCATTAGCTCATGCACTCAGTCACTAGGTCACGTCCGACTCTGTGATCCCAAGGGCTGTAGGCCACCAGGTTCCTTTGTCCATAGCATTTTCCATGGAAGAATACTGGAGTGGGTTGCTGTTTCCTCTTCCAGGGGACCTTCCCAACCCAGGGATCGAACTTGTGTCTCTTGTGTCTCCTGCATTGATAGGCAGAGTCTTTACCAGGGGCTAAGATAGTAAAGAATTTGCCTGCAATGCAGGAGACCTGGGTTTGATTCCTGGGTTGGGAAGATCACCTGGAGGAGGGCATGGTAACCCACTTCAGTATTCTTGCGTGGAGAATCTCCATGGACAGAGGAGCCCAGAGGTGGACATGAATGAAGTGACTAAGCAGCATATATATATTCAAAACTTGTAGCCAAAATATTTAACAAAAATTCTCAAAACTGTAGAAAAATAACAAAAATGAGAGAAGATTTGAATAGACACTTGACCAAAGAAGTACATATATGCAAGTGAGCATATGAAAATACGTTCATCACTAATTATTAGAGAAATACAAACTAAAAACACAATGGAAAAAAATTTCACAACCAAAAGGAACCTAAGGGTTTATGACAACTTAATATACTTTGTCATTCTACGCAGCATCCTAGAACCTGGGAAAGATTTTGGGAAAGAGTCTAGGAAAATCTAAATCAAGGGATAATAAACAAATAAATCTAAATAAGGAAATCTACATAAAGTATGGACTTTGGTTAATGACAATATATTCAATATAGATTCATTATTGTAGCAAATGTGCTATACTAGTATAAGACATTACTAATAGGAGAAACTGGGTGTACAGTATATGGAAACTTCCTGTATTTCAGTAAATCAAAATTTTTCAATCAAACACACACACACAACTATTAGAGTGGTTAAAATTAAAAGAGTGACTATACCAAGTGTAGATGAAGACGTTGAATTATTAGCACTCATATGCTACTGGCAGGGATGTAAAATAGACAACTTTGTAAAATAGTTTGAAAAAACAGATATGTAACTTAAAAATATAAACTTGTATCCAGAATATATTTTAAAAAATTCTTCCAATTCATCAATAAGAAGACAACAACTGAAAAATGAACAGAAGATCTGAATAAATACTTTACCAAAGAAAGTATACAAAGGCCAAAAAGTACATGAAAATTAATGAACATATTAACCATTAGGAAAACAGAAATTAATAACCACAACAAAATATCACTACACTACTAAAATGGCTAAATTTTTACACTTGATCTTAGCCAAAAGGTTGAGAAGCGATGAAAAATGGCTAAATTTTTAAAAGAACTATATGCCAATCACTGGCAAGGGTGCAGAACAATTAGAATTCTCATCTACTGCTGGTAGAAGTACAAAATAGGATAATAGTATAACTTATATGGAAAAGAGATTGCTAATTTCACATGAGGATGAATATACATTTACCATATGACTCAACAATTCCTCTTGTGGGTATTTATCCAAGAGAAATGAAAACATATGTCCATACAAAGACTTCTATGTGAATTCTTACAGCAGCTTGGTTCTAATAGTTGGAATCTAGGAACAATTCAAATGTGTAATAACAAATAAATGAATTGAATGGATAAACAAACTGTAGCATACCATACAATGTAATTTTACTCGGAAATAAAAGGATGAAATATTGATACATGCAAAAATAAAAATGAGTGTCAAGACTATTATGCTAAGTAAAAGAAACTGGACAGTAAAAGTGATATACTATATTTTTTCTCTATGTGACATTCTGGAAAAACCAAAACCATAGGGATGGAAATCATACCAATGATTATCAGAGGCTGAAGGACAGGAGAGGAAACTGACTGCAAAAGGGTCACTTTTTGTGTTGCTGAAAATGTTATATATTTTGATTACAGTGGTGGTTATACAGTTGACAAAACTCACCAAACCAGTCAAATGAGAAGAACAAATTTTATGTGAAGAATACCACTAAATACCTTTTAAAAATTGAGGCAAACAGAAATTAAAAAAAAAACAAACCCCAGTTCCCAGAGAGAGGTTAAAAGGAGTCTGATATATGTCAATGCAAACATAAAGGGTTTCCCAAGGTACTAAAACTGTTTAGTGGTAAAGGAGAGAAGCGATGATGTATGCAGTGTTTCAAGTAGAGAGTGAAGTATGTGCAGAGGACTTATGGTAGCAAGAAATATGGTACACCTGATCTGCGAAAATGACAGCAAGCCACAGTGTCTGGGCACAGAATGCAGTGCTAGACAGAGACATGAACAAAGTTTCACAGCCTCAGGTATAAAGATGGGGCACAGGTTTCCAGCTTGCTGAATGGAATGGACAAGATGCATCTCCTAGTGAGGGAAAGCCGCTTTGCAAAAAAAAAAGATCATGAGGTTGTTCCTATATATGCGGAATAAACGTTTCCTCCAGGTGCTACAAATATGACAAGTAAGGCAATTGGAGTGTTTAGGTTAAACCATATAGAATTACTAATATTCAACCACTGTGACCTATAAAAGGTAACTCCTATGTCTGGAGCTAGTAAGTTCCTAGAGCTCCTATACTGCCTTCATTTTTTTAAAAAAAGCAAACACTGACTATTCTTCAAGCAAAATTATTATAGCAACCACACTTTTTAATGTAGAGCCATTTACAAAGAATATGTAAGTTTCAAAGTTGCATACGATGTGAAATATACTTTATGCATCATATACTCTTGGCAGTAGTTATTAATTATTTTCTTTCAAAACAAATTAAAGTAAATATGATCCACCACAAAAGCTGATATAAATAACTAAAGGCTTTTGGAAAAGAAACAATTTACCATTGGCTATTTGTCGAAAAATAAATTATTCAAGTATGATTCACAGTTGCTCCACTGAGATCAGTTAACTCCTTCTATAAGTCAAACTTAAGCTTACAAAGACTCAAATATGCTATAAAATTCCTTCTGTTGTAATATTTGTGCAAAATTTTACCAATTACTATTCAACTGTAGGTAGCAAATGCAATCAAATCACCATCTCTGTAACTGGAATAGGTTTCAGGAGATAACTAATTCATTCTCAATCAATATGAAAGAACATAAAAAAGAATATATACATAACATATATATACACACATATACACATATGTTGTCATACATATACACATATGTATACATAAGTGTGCATATATGTTGTTGTACATATATATATATGTTCACATAAGTGTGTGTGTGTGTGTGTGTGTGTGTAGGGCTTCCCAGGTGGCATTAGTGGTAAAGAATCTGCCTGCCAGTGTAGGAGATGTAAGAGACTCGGGTTTGATCCCTGGGTCAGGAAGATTCCTTGGAGGAGAGTATAGCAACCCACTCCAGTATTCTTGCCTGAAGAAACACTTGAACAGAGGAGCTTCATGGGTTACAGTCCATTGGGTCACATAGAGTCAGACATGACTGAAGGGACTTAGCATGCACAGACACAAAAACACAAATATATATGACTGAGCTGAACTGATAATTGATGTACAATGCTGTGTTAATCTCTGCTATACAACAATGATTCAGTTCAGTTGCTCAGTTGTATCCAACTCTTTGTGAACCCATGGACTGCAACACGCCAGGCTTCCCTGTTCATCACCAACACCTGGAGCTTGCTCAAACGCATGTCCATTGAGTCGGTGATGCCATCCAACCATCTCATCCTCTGTCCTCCCCTTCTCCTCCTGCCTTCAATCTTTCCCAGCCTCAGGGTCTTTTCTAATGAGTCAGCTCTTCGCATCAGGTGGCCAAAGTATTGGAGCTTCAGCTTCAGCATGTCCTTCTAATGAATATTCAGGACTGATTTCCTTTAGGATGGGCTGGTTGGATCTCCTCGCTGTCCCAGAAGCTCTCAAGAGTCTTCTGCAACACCACAGTTCAAAAGCATCAATTCTTCAAGGCTCAGTTTTCTTTTTGGTCCAACTCTTAGATCAATCCATGACTAGTAGAAAAACCATAGCTTTGATTGTATGGATCTTTGTCAGCAGAGTAATGTCTCTGCTTTTTAATATGCTGTCTAGGTTGGTCATAGCCTTTCTTCCAAAGAGTCTTTTAACTTCATGGCTGCAGTCACCATCTGCAGTGATTTTGGAGCCCGAGAAAATAAAGTCTGTCACTGTTTCCCCATCTATTTGCCATGAAGTGATGGGATTGGATGCCATGATCTTTGTTTCTTTAATATTGAGTTTTCAGCCAGCTTTTTCACTCTCCTTCTTCACTTTCATCAAGAGGCTCTTTCATTCCTCTTCACTTTCTGCCATAAGGGTGGTGTCATCTGAATATCTGAGATATTGACATCAACTCTACTTCAGTTAAAAGAAAAACAATGGAAGAATAGGAAGATCCTGAGTGTACTTTCTGCTATGGACACACCAAACTACAACTACACTATTTCTGTGAATGATCTGTATGTGTGTATGCCCAGGTGCTCAGTCATATCTGACTCTTTGTGACCCTATGAATGGTACCCCGCCAGGCTCCTCTGTCCATGGGATTCTCCAGGCAAGAATACTGGAGTAGGTTGCCATTTCCTTCTCCAGAGGATCTTCCTGAAACAGGAATCGAACCCACATCTCCTGCATCTCCTGCATTGGCCGGTGGATTCTTTCCCACTGAGCCACCTAGGAAGCCCAAATGACCTGGAGACTACCAAAACAGTTCTACAACTAAGGATATAAAGAAAAGGCTATACTGAGATGGGTAGGACCAGGTAGAGATGTGGTATAGTTTGAACTGACACCCATGGTGTGGTGACCCATACACCAGAAGGATATCACAACCTTGGAGGTTCCCACTGAGGAGTGAGGAGTCTGAGCCCCGTGTCAGGTGCCCAACTCAGGGTACCGACACCAGGAAGATGAGCCCCCATAATGTCTGGCTATGAAAATTAGCAGAGCTTACATCCAGGAAAGCTGGACCTAACCCATCCACCTGGACTAACCCAGGTCTAATCCATCCACCTGGGCTAACCCCTCCAAAGCAACCCCGACCTAGGCCCACTCAGCAGGGCATCTCAGCCAGCACCAAGGCTCCTCCATACTTGCTCTCCCCGACCCAGCCGGTGGTCCTGACCAGCACCTCCTCTAAAACAGCTCTCACTTCTGGTGCCCAGCCTCGCCCTCCAGCAAGGCCACTGCAACAGTTGCAGCCAGGTCCCACAGCCACTCACACAGAGGAACGGCCCTGTGCATCCCTGCAAGCTTCAAAGCCAGCCGAGCTGGGAGCCAATCATGTCTACCTGCAGCAACCATGGTCCAACCAAAACAGTTGTGTGCAGGCAACCCACACAGAGGAGACCCCTAACGTTAACTGGAAATGATACGTACACCCTCCAGTTCACTGCAGTATGTTTACAATAGCCAAGATACAGAAGCAACCCAAGTGTCCATGGATGGCTGAATGGATAGAGTATGTGGTTACATTATACGATGGAATATTGACTCAGTCATAAAAGGCAATGAAATCTTTCCAACACCAACAGCATGGATGGCCTTATAGAGGGCATTATGTTAAGTGAAATAAAGCCAGAGAAAGACAAATACCATGTGATCTCACTAATATGTGAAATCTAAAACACAGAACAAACAAAACAGAAAAAGACTCACAGAATAACTGGTGGTTGCAGAAGAGGCACTCTGAGGACTTGGGTGAAACAGGTGGAGTGTAAGAGGTATAAACCCATAGCTATAAAATAAGTAGGTCATGGGGATAAAGTAAAGGAATACAGTCAATAATATTCTAGTAACTTTGTATGGTGACAGATGGTTACTAAACTGATTGTGGTGGTCATTTGTAATGTATATAAATGTTGACTCACAGTTGTACACCTGAAACTAATATGGTATTATATGCAAACTATACTTCAATAAAAAGCAAAAAAGAGAGACTATTAATAAAGGGAAATGCAAATGCATTAAATCAGAAGCATGATGTTTGATCTGTAAATATGCCATTTTCATTATGCAAAAATGAGGAATATCACAAGTCACATTTGAAAACTCAGATTCATTTTTGACTTGTAATATTCTGTCTCTCTCCATCTCCCGCAACTACTGTGGTTCAAATCATTGCCATTCAGAGTTAAAACTGTCTAAAGGTGTCAATCTATAAAACCTAGTGTAGACTGCAACTTTCATTTGAGTCTCACCTGAGATTATTTATCTTCTATGCCATTAGAAACTATTTTTATATTACATTAGGGAAGACTTTTGAATTTCTTTGAGAGAGAAGTTTTCTATCTGCTATTCTGTAAGTAACAAGAGAATTATTAAACCAAAGAGATAGCAATATTATATAATTCAGCTCTAATTCTTTCGCTATTATGGTCAGCAATTACACATTTCAAATAGAACATAACTGGAAATCTGGTTATTGGGGTTCTGTCTCTGCCCAGAGTGACTTCATGTATTAGTATTTTTAATACCCCTAATAAACTAGTTAACTAAACGTTACCTACAATTAAACTTCCTTACATTTCAAAAACTCTATGACATTCTGAAAGTCTGCAAAAATACAAACTTGAAATAACTATATTAGTACTGCTTTTCTGTAACTTTTCCACCAAAGTGACTCCAGTGACAAAGATCAAGGTCTCCATAACTACCTCATGGGTTGGTCTTGGGTGTAGTCTGGGGCAGCTACATGAAGCAGGGTTTTTTTTTTTTTAATTTCTAGATTGATCTTTAAACCCATTCCACATTGCATTCCATAATATACCTAAGTTGTACTTAATATAAAAATAATGTGTTTTATAAAACTTAAGGCACAATTCACACTCTAGCAAGGTCTATTATGTTTATTGAATGACACAATATACACCACAGACCACCTTATAATGCATATCCTGTTTTGAGAAATAAATACCACAAGCAGAAAAAAGTTGTCTATGCCAAGGTTGACACCTCAAATGTTAAGAAGCCGAGCAGGAAACATGATGAATGATTTAGAACAATAGTGCAGTAGACTGTGGCGGGAACATGACAATCTTTGGGTAACCTAAAGCAACAGTTGTTACTCAAATTCAGTTAGTCTGTTGCCCAGTGTGGCCAAATATTCTGATTTATCAAGCAGGTGAAAGGAGAATTTTATATAAAATTCCTCCTCTTTGTAAAACATAAGGCATACAAAATAAAACAGGTTAGGTGGCCAGATTCAGGTCAAATTTTTCTGGCTTTGAGTGCTCAGTTCTAAAGCCTGCTTTAGGAAATGAGTTCAGTTGTACAAGAGAGAGAGTGTCTCCATGGGGAGTAAAGTAGAAAACATTTTCAGTGGGTCAGAGTGAAGGCTATGGATTTCTGAGGGCAACAGGGGAATTTTCTTCTTTTCAGTTAGATCATTAGAAGCTGAAAAGGCATCAAATTTTCACAATCATCATGAGTAGCTTAGCCTGGAGGCAGAAGGCTGGATCATACAGACTCTAGAGACTGACTTCCAGGTCGATGGGAAAGTTATGTCTGCATTTAACCTTGGAATAATGACAAAGTATTTGAAAATCAGGTCAAAAAACTATGGCATGTAAATGAAATCCATTTAGACTGCAGGAGTATTACATATGCCAAGCTATGGTACCTATGGCAAATGATGATACGGGTACTTCACCTTCTTCAATAACGTGAGAAAGAAAGCAGAGGAGCGATCACAGACATTCAGAAGTGGGTCTGGTACGCACAGCTAGTCTACAATATTGATTCACTGAGTATTAACAACCTCAAAACTCATAATCCTCACACAAGATTACTCTGAGAAGCTTGAGTGCTGAAGAATTGATGCTTTTGAATTGCGGTGCTGGAGAAAACTCTTGAGAGTCCTTTGGACAGCGAAGACATCAAACCAGTCAATCCTAAAGGAAACCAACCCTAAATACTCATTGGAAGGATTGATGCTGAAGCTGAAGCTCCCTGATGCGAAGAACTGACTCATTAGAAAAGACCCTGAGGCTGGGAAAGATTGAAGGCAAAGGGAGAAGAGGGCGGCAGAGGATGAGATAGTTGGATAGCATCACCGATTCAATGGACTTGAGCTTGGGAAAACTTTAGGAGATAGTGAGGGACAGGGAAGCAGAAAGTAGAAACAAAAATCAAGGTCACTTTGGCCACCTGCTGGGAAGAGCTGACTCAATGGAAACGACCCTGATGGGCTAAATCAAGTGTCACCCATAAAATGTCAAACACCTCCATTTCTTGGTCAAGATGAGTGAGGGCTACTTTACCAGTCAGATCTCTGTGCTCCTTCAATCTCCCCCTCCCCACAGATAAGATTTAGATACCCATAGAATTGCCTCTGCTTTCTGACAGTCAGCTTAGAGAAAAGCCCAGCTTCCTTAGATCCTCTCCCAAACATTTTCCTAAAGATGCTCTTTCTAATATCCAAGGTAGGCTTCAACAGTACATGAACCGAGAACTTCCAGATGTCCAAGCTGGATTCAGAAAAGGCAGAGGAACCAGAGACCAAATTGCCAATATCCATAGGATCATAGAAAAAGCACAGGAATTCCAGAACACCTACTTCTGTTTCATTGACTACACCAAATCCTTTGACTGTGTGGATCACAACAAACTGTGGAAAATTCTTCAAGAGATGGGAATACCAGACCACCTTACCTTCCTCCTGAGAAACCTGTGTACAGGTCAAGAAGCAACAGTTAGAACCTGACATGGAACCACAGACTGGTTCAAAATTGGGAAAGGAGTACATCAAGCTATGTATTGTCACTCTGCTTATTTAACTTATAGGCAGAATACATGCAGAATATGTGAAATGCCTCACTGGATGAAGCACAAGCTGGAATCAAGATTGCATGGAGAAATATCAATAACCTCAGATATGCAGATGACACCACCTTTATGGCAGAAAGCAAAGAAGAACTAAAGAGCCTCTTGTTGAGGGTGAAAGAGGAGAGTAAAAAGGCTGACTGGAAAATCAACTTTCAAAAAACTAAAATCATGGCATCCAGTCCCATCACTTCATAGCAAATAGACGGGAAAACAATGGAAACAGTGACAGACTTTATTTTCTTGGGCTCCAAAATCACCACAGGTGGTGGCTGCAGCCATGATACCAAAAAACACTTGCTCCTTGGGAAGAAAAGCTATGACAAACCTAGAGAGCATATTAAAAAGCAGAGACATTACTTTGCGGACAAAGGTCTGTCTAGTCAAAGCTATGGTTTTTGTCATGTGTGGATGTGAGAGTTGGATCATAAGAAAGGCTGAGCACTGAAGAATTGATGCTTTTGAACTGTGGTGTTGGAGAAGACTGTTGAGAGTCCCTTGGACTGCAAGGAGATCCAACCAGTCCATCTTAAAGGAGATCAGTCCTGGGTGTTCATTGGAAGGACTGATATTGAAGCTGAAACTCCAATATTTTGGCCACCTGATGCAAAGAGTTGACTCACTGGAAAAGACCCTGATGCTGGGAAAGACTGAAGGCAGGAGGAGAAGGGGACAACAGAGGATGAGATGGTTGGATGGCATCACTGACCTGATGGACATGAGTTTGAGCAAGCTCCGGGAGCTGGTGAAGGACAGTGCTGCAGTGCATGGGGTTGCAGTGTAGGGTACGACTGAGCAATTGAACAACAATATCCTCTTATTAAGACACCAATAGCTCTCTGTGGTGACTGCTCTCATTGTCACAATGGGTAATGAACTCAACTCTTTTCACTACAGGTGTGTTCCTGCTGGTCTTTGCCGGGAAGGGTGCTGACAGATGTACTATCAGCGTGGTTTACCACACAATCAATCCATTCAGGTCAGAAGGTGGCTGAAATGATTCTGCTGAGCAGAACACACTTTCCCTGCCAGGTCAGGCTCTACTTCATTCTATTTCTGCTCCTTTCATGTTCTTCAATAGGCTTTTTTTTTTTTTCCTGTCTCTGATGATGGAAAGGGTTTTCAGGCCTCCCTGACAGTCATTATTCAGATAGCAAATAACCAGTGTCTACACATTTATGTGACCTTACTCAAAAAGCCAGTTCCTCTTAAAACGATCAAATTGAAAGTAAAAATATTGTTGTGAGGAAAACAAACAGACTTCACGGAAGACGATGTCCGATTTTTTGTTTTCTACATTCTCTTTTAGTTGCACAAAAGATGAGCAATTAAATTCCAAAATGCTATTAAGCATGGCATTTAACAGGAAAATATATTCTGCTTTGTGTGACTTCAGAAGACAACAAATGGAGTCATGTCTAGTACAGGATGTAGTCTGGCAAATTTGTAGGCACAAGGGAATGATTATATTCAGTTTGGGTAAATGAGGGTGAAGACAGTGAAATGCAAAACCAGGACACCCAGCATTATTAGAAGCCTGCAGCACTTCCTTGACATTAATTCTGATGATAACACGGAGACAGATATGCTGACACTTACTGACAACTCAAAATATCAGAATTGTTAAACATTGATTATGGATTTGAAAACAAAAATATAAAGATAAAAATAAAGCAATGACCCATAATCCTGAGGATCTATTAAATGTAACATATATACACCTAGGAAATACAAAGTAGAAAGTTACAAGGAAAATGTCTGTTTTTCCTCTTGCTTCCATATTGTTTTCCTTGATATAACCACTGTTGATCATTTCTATGCATCCTTTGAAAATATAATATTTCAATGAGATACCAGTACACTTATTAGAAGAACTTTCTAATAAACTTATTAGAAGAGCTTTAAAATGTTGTATAATTCTAAATGCTAGTGGTTACAGAGAAACCGTAACTCTTGGTCTGAATATAAAATGCTGCTCAGAATATAAAATGGTGTGGCCATTCTGGAAAGTTGTTTGGAGTCTCTTTAAAAAGTTAAACATTAACTATATGACCCAGAAATCACACCTTTGGGCATTTAATCCAGAGAAATGAAAACTTCTATTAAAACACACCAAAAAAATAAATAAAATAAAAAAACTGTGTGCAAATGTTCATGGAAGCTTTATTTATAAAAGCAAAAACTGAAAACAACCCAAATGTCCTTTAGTGAATGGTTAAACAAATTCTAGCACATCCATATAATGAACACACTCATCAATAAAAAAGGACAAACTACTTATATATGCAACAAACTGTTCTTAAGGGCATTAGGCTTAGGGAAAAAATCAGTCTCGAAAGTAATTCCATTTAAATAACATCTTCAAAATGATAAAATTCTAGGCTAACAGGAGATTTTAGTTGTTAGTGGTTGTTAGAGTGTGCGGAATACAAAAGGATAGCAGAAAGGAGTTCCTGGGAACTGATGGAACAATTCTTGATTGTGGTGGTAGCTACAGAATTCTATATGTGGGAAAAAATGCACAGAATCACACACACACATCCAGAGGAATGTATGTAAAACAGTGAAAACTCAGTAAGATCTGTAGTATTGCACCAAAGTTAATTTTGCAGTTTTGATATTGTACTATACTTATACAAGTTATATCTTTGAGGGATGCAAGATGAAATATAGGCAGCTATTTCTACACTATTATTGCAGCCTCTTGTGAGTCTATGATGATTTCAACATAAAAATGTGTGTGTGTGTTTTTTTAAAGTTACATATATACTAGCTGTAAAATTAGGATACTTTTGGCTACAAGTAGTTCAGTTCAGTTCAGTCACTCAGTCATGTCTGACTCTTCGTGACCCCATGAACTGAAGCACGCCAGGCCTCGCGTGCTTTCACCCTCATCAAGAGGCTCTTTAGTTCTTCTTCACTTTCTGCTATAAGAGTGGTGCTACAAGTAGTAGAAAATTTAATTCAATTGGCTTAAAAAATAGAAATAAATCTTACTATCTAATCCAACAAGAAGTATGGAGATAGGTCTGGCACTAAGTAATTAAGTGTTCATCAAAATCATCAAGAATGCAGGATGTTTCCATAGTTCTGCTCTGTCATCATTAGCAAATAAGTGTGGTCCTTAGGCTAGCTTGTATCACGGCCCCAAGATGGCTATCAAAGTTAAAAGTTATCACATCCAGTTGTAGAGGGACCATTTCCTATTAGTATCTCTTTTATTAATAATCATAGAAGCAAACATTTTCCAGAAGCCCTTCTGATAGCTCTTGTTCGTGTCTCACTGGCAGGGTCACATGCTAACTCCTAAAGCAAATGCTGGGGCTAGGAGGGATGGAGGGGGTGTCAGGGTGGGGGAAGGGAGTGCAGGAATGGAACCACCATGATTGACATAGACCAACCATGATCAACTCTAGAGGTTTCAAAAGAAATGGATGGCCCTAAGTAAGAGCTAAATCAATGCACACACAGACAGCAAGATATCATACAGCCACAGAAATGAACTAGATATTTGTGGGCTGACAAAAAATCCTCAAAAGTATAAATGGAAAAACAAGTTACAGAAGCATATATATAACATAATGCTTATTGGGCAGATTTTTCAAAAGGATAACAAGCAATATTTACATTATGAACTGAATGTCTGAGTCCCCTCAAAACTCACACTGAAATTCTATGTCCCAAGGTGTTGGTATTAGAGGGTAAGGAGTCTGGGAGATAATTAGGTCATGAGGGCAGTACCCAACCATACACATGCCAGAAACAGGCCCTCCCTCCACGCTGGATCTGCTGGTGCTTCTACTGCTGCTTTCCTCTTAGACGTCCCAGCTTCCAGAAATGTGGGAAATAAATATTTATTGTTTAAGCTTCTAGTCTACAGCATTTTTATTAAAGCAGCTCAAACTGACCAAAACAGTATATTCTAATTCCTTGTTTTTCATCATTTCCTTTAGAATCTCTATTTTATTTAAAAAAAAAAAAAAAGCACATTTATTTGATGAATAGGGCAAGTTCCTATTCCTTCACTAGTACCAAACTTATACATTTTTGCCAATTTAATAGATTTTAAAAGGGATGTCACTATTGTTTAGACATATTTTTTTAACAAGTGAGATTAAACATCTCTTCATATTCTTTGACATTTGACTTTATTTTCTTTAACATTTTCAATCAAATTATGTTTTTTTTACTTACTCAATTATACAAATCTTTATACACCCAAGGAAATTACCTTTTTATCTATCACTACAGTTGCAAATATTTTCCATCTTTGTTATTTTGCTTTACTTTGTTGATAATATACTTGACTATGCAGAACTTTCTAATTTTCATATAATAAAATTTGTCAAATTCTCCCTTTTTAGGTTTTATAACCTGCTTTGAAAGGCTTTTTTTCTGTAACATTATAAATAAATCCACCCAGTTGTCTTGTAGAACTTTCTCAGTGGTATAAATGTTCTACATCTGCACTATTCAATTTGGTAGCCACCTAGCCCCAAGTGGCTGAGTACTTGACATGCAGTTAGTAAAACACAGGAGTTGAATTTTCAATTTTATTTAATTTTAATGTAAATAGTTACAAGTGATGATGGCTACTACGTTGAATAGTGCAGTTATAAAATCTTTGTTTTTACTTTCTAAAATATCCAAATGTTTGTGTCATTAGGAATCTATTTGGATAAAAGAGTGGATAATCAGGATTTAAATCAGTGACTTCTGCGTTGCATTAAGAATACATATTTAAGATTTGAGAAAGTTGTGGAAAGCATCCCCCACAAAATAAATATGTAGAGACAGAGACAGAGTTCTCAGCTTATACTCCAGTGGCATGAAATAAACAATACACAAGTACATCATAAATCGAGGTAATCTCTGATGATGATAAAAATCAAGAAAGAAATGAGCCAGAGTTATGAGATAGAGACTGACTGCATGAGATGCAGGGTGGGAGACACTTCTTCACAGTAGACAGGACAGGCCCTTCAAGGGAGGGGACATTTGAGCTGGAAACTCAGTGATGAGTAGGAGCCAGCAATCTGAAGAGCTGGATGAAGGGCATACTAACCTGAAGAACAACACAGGCAAAAGCTTGAATACAGGAGTGAGTTGCATTCCTTGGAGGTCAGATAAGAGAACTGGTATAGTTAGAGCCTAGTGAATGAGGGCAGAGTTAGATGACATGATGTGAGCAGGCTCGGGGATCACATTATATCTCTGCTGGATTGTAAAATTAAAACCTGAGCAAGCTCAGTAAGTAGACCAAATTCACACATGGGTGAAGTGGCCGCGTCTAGACTCTGGTTACTCCAGAGTCTCTACTTTCAACCACGGCAGTGCTCATCCTGTGGTGTCCTTCGCATTCCAGCTTGTTTATCCATGACTTAAATAACGCCACGTGATAAACCCTTATTTTTTCCTCTAGTCTCATTTCTTGCTACCAATATTCTACTATCCCAAACTATTTGCGTGTCCTCAGAGAAGTCATCCTGGCTCTGTTCTAACAGCTCCTTATGCCTGTAAAGCCCTCGTCCCATTTACGCCTCGTAAACAGTTGCTCATCTCAATTATATTCTAACCCTGTGATCTTCCTGAACTTCTGCCTGTCCTGCTGCTCCTGCAGGTACACGACCACTCTCTGAGTAGCCCGTGACAGGCAGCGCACACTGCTATGGAGCTACTTAGGACATTTGGCAGCATGTTTTGTTAATATTTTGTCCCTTCCAACCAAGTCTCCTTAATACCATGGATCATGTCTTACCCATCTCAGCACATGGTCCGATACACACATTTTTCTGAATGAGTGACTAAATTAATGAGTCAGTTTCCCCAGAAGGACACACTTTACATTCTGTCCCCTGTTATGAACCAAAACAAGCATACCATGTTGCTCAGCTGATAATGCCAATAAAGGCTCTATTTGTTCGGAAGTGTGGAGCTGAGGTTTGACTGGTGTTTCAGCCCCACTGCTGACCTCCTAATATATTAAGATAAGGCTTTCAAGCTCTCCATATTGTCAAATTAAGTCCTATCTAATAAGAAGCCTATCATTTTTATCTTTCTCTTGAGTTCTCAGTTAATAATTATTCAATTCTTTACTCAGCATATTCTGGAAAGCCTAGTCTATTATTGTCAAAACCTACACAGACTTGACTTGATGCTTTGTATTCATGCTGTTAAACATCCAGAAAGCTCAGAAAATTGTATAATGAACAACATGATTCTCAAGCTATCATTTGAGTATCTAACACCAAAAATCACTCTCATTAAAGAGGGACTTAAATAGCTTTGCCTTAATGAGTCAGTAGCTTGGTATGATCTAAGTTTCATTTTCTATGTCATGACTTAGTTTAATTTAACACTGATTGAGCAAGCTGAGTAAATATAAATTGATTTTTTTCAAGAATGATGCTTTGATCATTTAGAGCTCTATGTGGCATATATCTATAGTCATTATGGAGAGAAACCAAAAACAGAATTGAAGCAATGTCGTACTCATTGGAGAATTATTGGTTATCTAATGTGTGCGAACAAAGTGACCTTGTCAAATAGCAAAGGAAACATTAAGTACTGTGGAATTTTAAAGTGATATAATCAAGTATCAGAGCCAAGGCCTACCTTAGACCAGATGATTTAGAAAAAACATTTATTGTCACTACCTAGGACCTTCCTTTCAATGTCTAATCTACTTGTAAGAGTACAGTAAAATTTCTGATAATGCCATCTGGTTGGGAAGTGTAATATCACCACAATAATTTGTTCTAATTAAAGCACTCCTACATGGGAGGGCCATCAACAGCTGGTATATGGAGGAAGGCCATAGTACTTGCCAAAGAGTCTAACCATGCTTTTGGTGGAACAATTCATACAATTGAATATTTTGCCAAGAATATAAAAGTTTCAACTTTTTACTTCCAGTATAGCCATGCAATACATCCTGAATCTTATCTTTGCAGACAACTATGAACTTGGGACAAAAACAATGTAAAGCAAATCAGAAACGTTCTACCGCCATAGGATGACTAAAAGAAGTCTGAGTCTGGAGGAAAGTCACTTGGAGGAAGGGACCATCAGTATGAGTTGCTCATTTCTAGAGCTTTTAGCCTGAGAGCCATTCATTGTCAGAAGTATGTCATTCTCTAATCATACGTTTCTCTTGCTCAAAATACATGGTATCCTGTACAATACCTTATATCCTATATGATGAACTCAAAACTTTCAAAAAATATCATCCAAAGCCCTTCATGAAAAGGTATGGCTTTACAACTTTATATCATTTCATTCACCAGGTTTTCCAAGTTTCTGGACTTCTATTCAGGCCAACTCTGTCTCTTGGGCACTAGATCCTGTTTTCAACTGCCAGCTCAAAAATATGATTCCTGGGGTTGTCCCCTTTCTTGTCTGCCTCATTCCCTTTCTCCTCTAAACCCTGTATCCCTTCAGCTACTGGTCCAGCTCTCGGATCCTTTTTGTAACATAAGTCCTTGAGAGAGTTGTCTGAAGTCTTCCCACTTCCTATCTCCTGAACCTCCTCCAACTGTGCTTGCTGCCTTCAGTCCTCCACTGAAACTGCTCTTGTTAAATCACGAATGACTTTTCAGTTGCTAAATCAAGTAGTTGATTCACAGTCCCCAAACTACATAAACCATCAATAGCAGCTGCATATCTGCTCCCTGCCTTTTCCTTAAAACACCTTATTCTTGCCCTTTGGGATGCCATGGTGGCTCAGATGGTAAAAAATCTGCCTGCAATGCAGGAGATCCAGGTTCATTTCCCGGGTTGGGAAGGTCCCCTGGAGAAGGGAACGGCTACCCACTCCAGTGTTCTTGCCTGGAGAATCTCATGGACAGAGGAGTCTGAGAGGGTACAATCCTTGGGGTCACAAAGAGTCAGATGTGACTGAGCACCTAACACTTTTTCCCTTTGGGAGCATGTTCTCCAAGGTCTCCTTTTCCTCAACAGCTATTCCTTCTCTCTTTCTTTTACTGGATTCTTCTTACCTTCTGGGTCTCTATAGATTGGAGTCTTTGAGAATAATTTCTCAGAACCATTCTCTTTCTCCATTCCCTTTGTAGGTGATCTCATCTAATCCTAAAGTTCTGAATGTAAACAATATATTTAGTAATCATGAATTTATGTATCAAGCCCAATCTCTTCACTGAAACTTTATCTGTGATATCTAACTGCCGACTCAACATCTCCAACTTGGATGTTCAATAGATATCTCAGACTTTATATATATCATAAACTGAATTCTTGATTCCAACCCCATACCCACCTTGCTGCCCAGATTTTTTTTTTTTTCCTATGACCTTCTGCGTCTCAATCAATAACAACTCTGCCCCTTCTTGTTGGAGTCGGGTCCAACATCTTAGTATCATCTTTCATTCAACTCTTTCTCTCAAGCTTTTAAATCCAACTAATTAGCAAAATCTATTGGTTCTACCTTCAAAATACATCCCAAACTATCACTTATCACTGCCACCCTAGTCTGAGCTTTACTATCCACACATACCAGAGAAAAATAAGCTACACTTCAATAAACACCTTCCACCATCACCAAAACAAAAGGGAAATCTTATCTGTGCTGTAGCTGGCGTGCAGGAAATGGTGATGACAGTCACAGCTATGGTCTTCCCAGTGGTCATGTGTGGATGTGAGAGTTGGACTATGAAGAAAGCTGAGCACCAAGAATTGACGCTTTTGAACTGTGGTATTGGAGAAGACTCTTGAGAGTCCTTTGGACTGCAAGGGGATCCAACCAGTTCATCCTAAAGGAAATCAGTCCTGAATATTCATTGGAAGGACTGATGCTGAAGCTGAAACTCCAATACTTGGGCCACCTGAAGTGAAGAACTGACTCATTGGAAAAGACCCTGATGCTGGGAAAGACTGAAGGCAGGAGAAAGTGATGACAGAGGACGAGATGGTTGGATGGCATCACTGACTCTCTGGACATGAATTTCAACAAGTGCTGGGAGTTGGTGATGGACAGGGAAGCCTGGTGAGCTGCAGCCCATGGGGTTGCAAAGAGTCAGACACGACTGAGCGACTGAACTGACTGAACTGCTACAGTGGACAGTGTGCTAAACTAGGAATCAAGAGAAGAGAAGGAGGCCTCTGCTCTGACAGATGCAAGTGACTCTGAGACCATCCACTTCATTTCATTTTGTTCATATCTTTAGTATTGTGTTTACTCACTCAACCACACTGCATTCTGTTTATAATACATGGGCCTCTTGTAAATACATGGTCTTCTATGGGTAGGGAACATTATTTCTTCCTGATAAGACTTAAGTAGGTACTTAAAAAGTGTTTATTGGCATAGAAATTATTTTTGAAGGTTTTAGTTGGGTTGAATTTGGAGTAGATAGTAAGAAAGTGAAATCAAGAAATATTTCAATAATCCAGATAGAGATGATAGGAACCAGTGCCTATGATGGGAACCAATGCACATGGAATGTAGATAAAGGAGCTAACTGCATAGCTAAGTTTCACTTAGAGGGACAAGATTTGGAAGAGCGATTTAGGTATAAGGGAGGATTCACTAATGATTTTGATGTTTCTAGCTTGGGAAAATATGCGGATGGGATTGTCATTAGCCAATGTAATGAAAACAGATGGATGAGGCTGAAAAAATGTAGAGACTGAAAAACTAGTGAAACACATTTTAGGTGTGTTTTACTGAAGTGTTTTTGCACGTTGCATTGAAAATGCTCAATAGTAATTTGGCAAACCACATTTGAAGCTGGGTCTGGGGCATGTGTGATGGGTGATATCAGTAACAAACACCACCAGGGTGGATGAAACTGGCCAGAGAGTATGTAAAGAAAGAAGAAAGAACAATCCTAAATTCAGGAGAACACAAGTCAAGAGGCAGATGGAGAAGTTGATACAGCAGAGTTAGAAAAACTATGCTCAGTGGACAAGAAGAAAACCAAAATAATATCAGAAACCAATGGGAATAAATCTTCAAGATTAAGGAATTAGTTATTACCACCAAAGTCCACAAAGAAATGAAATAAGATGAAAACTAAAAGAAGACAATTGATGGTTTGCATTAGCCCTTTTAACCTAGTAGCCAAGATAAATCATATAGTAAAACAGTGAATACAGGAGTAAGGTTAAAACAGATGCACCCTTTCCAGAAGTCCTGTGATGTCAGAAAGGAGAGAAGAGGACATTAAAGATCAAGGCAAGATTAGTACACATTTTCTTTAAAAATAGAGAGGTTTGATTGTGTTTTTAGGGTCCAAAGAAGAAGGAATAATAATAACTAAGATATTACAGAGGGGACAAAAAGAAAAATAAGCAAAATCTCAGAGAAGATGAACCTCTAAAGTATAGAATGAGAAAATGACATAGAAGAGAAAAGACATACCATTCACACCTTCAAAAAACATATTTACTGAACATCTATTATATGCTAGGAACTACTGTTCCAGATCCTTGGCATATATATATGAAGAAAACAAACAAAGAAGCCTGCCCTTATGGAGTTTATATTCTAGAAAAACTGATGGGGGGCATGTAATAGAACAAAGAACACAATAAATATATAAATTAAGGTTTGTTAGAAGGTGACAAATGCTACAGAGTGAAAAAATACAGCATTTGGTGGGGTAGGTAAGGGAGACTGAGAGAATCCAGATGGGAGGCGGAGGTACACTTTTTTCACAGCATTATAAAGTAGAGATTATTGAAAAAGTAAGACTTGAAGAAAATGAGGGGATTAGGCCTGTGTTATACAGGCAAAAGGAAAGATGGGCACACACATAGATATATATGGAGGTTCAGAGGGAAAATTGCATTTTTAGTATCACAGAAATAAAGATAAATTAGATAGCAAAAGAAAAATTATTGGTGAAATTTAGCTAAATGTTTATTGGTAGGAGGAAACAGAAAAAAAGAATAACATATGGGCCTTTGTATCTATGAGTTCAGAGTCCATGGATTCAACCAGGTACAGATTGAAAAAAATTTTTTTTTAATTCCAGCAAGTTCCAAAAAGTGAAACTTGAATTTGTCCCATGCTGGTGATATTTACATAGCATTTGCATTGTATAAGGGATTATAAGTAAACTAGAGATGATTTAAACTGTATGGGAAGATGCATGTGGCTTTGTGCAAACACCACATTTTATATAAGGGACTCGTGCATCTGCAAACTTTGGCATCTCTGGTGGTTCTGGAATCAATTCCCCCTGGATCCTGAGGGCGGACTGCAATCTCCTGATGGTTCTCTGGGGAGCCACTCTGGTATCTCTGGTCTTAGTGTATTAAACATCTGTTAGCAGTGGAGTCAATCAAAGGTCACAGAAGCCCCACAGTTACTAGAATCTGCTCTTGTCAGTCACAGTGCAGAGAAGCTAAGCAGGTAGTTCAGTCTCATTATTACAAAACAGCCAAGCAAGGAGCTTCACAGTTACTTCTCATACTTCTCTTTACGGACTCATTTGGTTAGCAATACTTTATTATTAAACTAAATTTACTCCGCATGCTCTTGCACATAGTAAATAATGACTCTAAACTCACACATGAAACAATTTTAAATAAAATTACACACTACCTTTCAACTAAAAACAGCAACAACATCAAGGAAAAGTCAGTCTAAATGAGGAGGACACTTCTGAGACTTAATGAAACCAAGAAAGGATGATTACATACCTTATGTCCAATTTTCTCACATGTTCTGTATTTTTAGGAAGCAGGAGAGTATGACTCCCAATTGAAAATGGTATCATTCCAGCCACAGTGCTGTACACTCAAAACTTCCCATGGTGAAGAGCCCCCTGAAAGATGAAACCTCAGATTTTCACAAAAACCACTGCAGAAGCTGAGGTCTTTCCACGAACTCTGAAGGGTTATAGAGTAAGACTGAAAAAGCTACTCTGATTTGCCACCTGTCTGAAAACAGGTAGAAGGATATTGTGTTCCTCCTCCACCCACTGAGTCCCCACCCGGAGACTCTAACTCAGGAAACAGTTTTTAAATATAATCCTCCAGTTCTTGATTGGTGTTCCTCAAGTAAGCAGATCATGTCTCCCTTTGTAGTTTCTCTGTACCCATCAAGAGGCAATAAACCAAGCATGCGGGGAGCAGGAGCAGGCCTGTACTGACTGTGGCACAGTCTAATCTAGGATATACAGACCACACCGAGAGGTACTCTAGCTGGGCATAGAAATTCCCTGGCAGGAAAAGCCCTGGCAGTGGTTTGTACTATAATTATAGCTTCTCATGGATCGCATCTGTTCAAGATGTCAGGCAGCCAAGAAGAGGGAGTAGGGGAAGCTCCAGCCTCAGTACAGCCAAGATGCGTTAGACAAACACCTGCCGAACGCTAGGAGGTTGTCTGGATGCTGTCCACCTCAATCTTGCCTCTAAATGGAAGACTTGACAAGGGGATTTGACCAATACCCAAGCTGACACTGAGCAAAGCCAAGGGAATTCCACACATCCAGTCCTTTGACAAAGAGAGTATATAGATATTTCCTGCCTTGTTTCAATCAAAGTGAGAAAAAAGCTTTGGCCCTATGAGAATATCTGTAGAATAAGGAGAAAGGAACATTATCCTACACATTCAGAGTAATAGAGGATGAGTGAAATCACTTCTTACAAGAAATATGTATTTTTGGAAAACATGTGTCCCTCAAGGACCCAAGAAGCAACTGTCTATATATAAAGAAAATCACAAGAAGTAAATGGCAAGGTAAAAATATAACAGGACAAATTGCAAAGATATTAAATTAAGATTAAAAATGAGCCTAATGCAATGCAAAAGAGTATAAAGAAATGAAAATTTCATTAAAGTTTAAGATCATTACTAAAGGAAAGAAAAGTAGAAATGTTATATCAGAATTTAAGATCATAGATGTAGAAAAATATCTTGGGGAAATGAGTCCAAAACCCATGAATAGATTTTGGTGGAGCCCTGAAATCAGAAACTTAACGGAAATCAAAGAGAGTAAAATCCAGATCACATATCTTATCTAAACTCTACCATTCCCCATATGCCGTATTTATAACTATAACCTCCAACACTAGGAAAGTTAAAGGGAAGCAAACTCGCTCTCAAAGAATGATTTGGAGGAAAAGAAAAAACAGACTCAGACTAGGTGTGACGAACACTACGGAGAATTAAATGCACCTTATGTGCGAGTGTGAGAAGATTTGGGCAGAACCCCTCAAACACAAGCAAGAGGAAACGCAGAGGGATGGCTCCTCTGCAAGTGTTCCGAATGCTGGATGGCTCCCATCGGCCCTTCTCTCCAGCCCCTTTCCACACATCTCCCTCCTACTCTGACACCCTGGAAGGCTGATGTTCATCACATTTACCTGCTGGCTTCCTACTGGAAGACACTTGCAAAATGCTAGAAGAGAAGAGAGGAATGAGGCTGGGGAGTTTATTCTCCCTCATCTGACCTCATGTGACCATGGAGAAGCCTGACCCTTTGTTAAAAGGACACAGTTTCTGCCAGGCAGCCTTCTCTGCAGCTGCCTTCTCTAGGCTCCAGAAGGTAAACCATCACTTCACCCCTTTAGGCTTGAGGGTGGTAATGGTTCCCGGGTGTTGCTGGCCTAGGGATGCTGCTGATTTGGGCATCCTGGAAGCCTGCCAGTACCTTTGTGAAGTTTCTTTATTAAACTTTCTTCAGTAATCTGGGTTTTCATGTACCAGCTACCCTCCTGCCAGGACCTTAACTGAAACATATATTGTATTAAAGTAAAACAAAGTAAGAGAAACAGCATGCAAAAGGGAGAGAAACAGCTCAGAATTGAAGAAAACATAACCTGTGTAACAAGATTCCTGATGTATTTTTGCAAAGAATAGTTGAATCTAATTCAACTAATAAGAACTCAAAAAAGACCATGGAGTAAATAATAAAATTTAAAAGGAGATTACAGAAAGAATGCAACAAATTGATAACCAATACAATATACTGTTGGAAAAGGCAATGGCACCCCGCTCCAGTACTCTTGCCTGGAGAATCCCGTGGACGGAGAAGCCTGGTGGGCTGCAGTCCATGGGGTCGCTAAGAGTTGGACACGACTGAGCGACTTCACTTTCACTTTTCACTTTCATGCATTGGAGAAGGAAATGGCAACGCACTCCAGTGTTCTTGCCTGGAGAATCCCAGGGACGGGGGAGCCTGGTGGGCTGCTGTCTATGGGGTCGCACAGAGTCAGACACCACTGAAGCGACTTAGCACCAGCAGCAGCAGCACAATATACTGCTCATTATTGACATAAAAATTAAATAGCAAAAAATAGAACAGAGTTGAGAAGCAAATTAATGACATTGAGAAAGAAGACGAAAGAATATAGACTAAAGCAATTAGATAAGAAATGAGGTATGTGGAAGACAAATACAAGGATAATCAAAATCTTTGAAGAACCCCAAAAGTGATGCCAAACATATTTTTAAGTATTTAGGCAGAACTGAAACTACAAATAAAAATGTCATCTTTTGACTTAAACAGATCAATATCAAGATTTCTGGGAAATAAACTTTAATAATAAAAAACAATTCTTTAGATAGCCAGACACAGAGAGCAAAGTATCAAGAAGGGTAAGAAATCATCCCAGCCTCAGTTTCCCCCACAAAAACCAGTGTTGAAGGTTAGGAAATATGGCTACATGACCAAGGGAAAACAAGCAGAAATGGCCAGTGTCGTCCTCAGACACATGAAAATTCAATTATAAAAGGAAGAGGAAAACACAATCAAACGTGAAAACACCCAAGGATGATAATAATTCCCAAAGAACTTTCTGAAAAATTGCCCCATAAAATGAGAAAAGAGTAGCAATGATGTTTAGAGCAAGCAAGAAATTGTGACAGAAGGCCTGGTGGAAAACAGTGAATTCATTTAGACAACAAAGAATGAAGGAATATGGTTGTAAAAAACTTTGAATGTTACAAATGCAAATAAAATTGAACAACAGAAAAATGCAGAGGTGACAGGAGATGAAAAGGAATAATAAAAGAGTGCAGATTCATTCTTACCACTCATTGTTAGCACTAACTCAATGTAACTTAGCACTCAATGTTAGCATAGCTAGGAGTCAAAGAAAAAAAAAAAAAACAGAAACATGTCTCTTATGGGTTTTTTCTTAATATTAGAGGAATGTTTTAGAAATAAATATGTCTTGAAGTAAAGACACATTATTCAGAAGTTTAATAATTCATTTGTTTTCCTATAGTTTTCTTTTATTCTGTTAAGTTAAAATACAATAAAATCTAATATTTGGTCTTGAATAAGAATACAATATTATTCTTATGAAATTATTTACATTTACTTATCTATCTGTCCATCTTTACCTTTGTATACATACACTGAGTCTGGACTGATGATCAAAAGATATTAAAATTTGTTCAGGATGGTGGGATTTAGGGTGACTTTTATGATTTTTTAATATTCCTTAAATTGTGCTGGAGAAGTTTTATAGCAAACATGTGTCCTATTTAATTTAAAAAGTAAGATATTACAGCATACCTCAATTTATTTTGCTTTGCAGATATTGTTTGGTTTTTTTTTTTTGGTAACAAATTGAAAGTTTGTGGCAACTCTGCATAGAGCAAGTCTACTGATATTCCTTTTCCTAAAGCATTTCCTCACTTTGCGTCTCTGTCACATTTTGGTAATTCTCAGAATATTTCCTGCTTTTCATTACTATCATATTCGTCATGGTGACCCGCGAGCAGTGACGTTTGATGTTACTCCCACAACTACCTGATGGCTGAGACGATGGCTAGCATGTTTTAGCAATAAAATATTTTACATTATGATTGGTAATCTTTTTGGACATAATGCTGTTGCACACTTAACAGACCACAGTACAGTGTAAACACAACTTTTATGTGTACCGGGAAACCAAAAAGTTTGTGTAACTTGCTTTACTGTGATATTCACTTTATTGCAGTGGTCTGGAACCAAACCAAAATATCTCTGAGGTGTGCCTGCACTTCTAAAGTCAAACAGGCAAAATTAGAGACATTTTCTGGACCCAAAAGATAGAAACAGTTGAAGTGTATAGAAAATGTCTATAAGCCTCAACATCTAGGAAGAAAAGACAGGCTTCTTTCTGAGGAAGAAAAATTCCCCTGAGTCCTGGGATGGGGATAAAGCATTTATTATTCAAGAGTTTGATATCAAACCATTCATGTATGAAGGCAACAGAAAAAATTCAAATGCTCAGGGCTCAGAAAATACATCATGTATAAGATATACCAAACATTCCAAATGCTTTTAAACCTGAAGAATACCTTAGATAATCAATAAATGAATTTGCACTGAGAGTTCACAAACTGGAAAGATACTGTATAAAAATATCTACAGTTTCTCTACTGTTGAAAGTAAATTCTAGTGGGCCAAGTCTCAACTGTGGGAATACTCATATCCAGGGATATCGGTCACTTCACAATCCAAGGTTACTCACATATGTCTGGTTTCTCCACCAAACCTAAGATTCTGAGAAACACTGATCTTAGGGGTGGCAGTGGTGATGATAAGTGGTGTTGTTTTACTTGCCACTTACTGGTGGCAAGTAAAGAAAATATTGCACTGAAATCAGGGCCAAAATATAAAAATAAATGGCCTGACATTCCTAGTACTGGGTAAGATACAGTAATTCATACTAAAAATAATTTGAAAATCCCAAGCTTTGGAACTACAGGGACTAAAATTCTAGAGAGAAGAGACACTTTCAGGGTGAACTAAAGATCAACCACGGGCAGTGGCTGATTCTGACTACGGCCCAAGTTTGAGAATCAGCACTTGTCCCTGGCAGAGGAACCAGGGATGGGGAGCAGAGAAGACAGCAGAGTTTACAGTGAAGTGGTGACAAACCTGCAAACTTGAGGGGCTTCAAATACATGGATGATTTCCCCCAACATCTGCAGAATTCCAAAGCTGTGCTGGGGTGGAGACTAAAATCTGAAGGCAAAGTATAATTTTCTGCATTCTCTTGATGCTTGAGAGAAAAGTAACTGCCAACAAGAGGAGCCCCTAAGGTTAAACATCTCTAGATGGAATAAATCGTTCACACTGTTGAGCTGCAGCTGTTTTTTTTTTTTTTTGTAAGGAGAATATGCCAACTTGGGTTGCATAGAGGCTTGGAATCCAGAATCCAGATCTGGTTCCTAGTATCGGAACAAAAAACAGAAGTTTTGGGCAGCTATATGGGGGCTAGAATGATACAAGCACAGATTTGAAGGGACACAAACACACTGCTGGTCTCCCCTTAGAATAATTATTACAGTCTGTAGTTATATGGAACCCCATTCCAGTACTCTTGCCTGGAAAACCCCATGGATGGAGGAGCCTGGTAGGCTGCAGTCCATGGGATCGCTAAGAGTCGGACACTACTGAAGCGACTTAGCAGCAGCAGCAGCAGCAGCAGCATAATTATATGGAATAGGAGGTGGGGAAAGCTAAGCTTTAAACCTCTAAAAGTAGAACAGAAATACAAATAACTGCTACACTCTCAAGTGAAAGGCAAGAATAGTGAAAGTCTTGGAATCAGG
Source organism: Muntiacus reevesi (assembly GCF_963930625.1). Classification (NCBI taxonomy): domain Eukaryota; kingdom Metazoa; phylum Chordata; class Mammalia; order Artiodactyla; family Cervidae; genus Muntiacus; species Muntiacus reevesi. Next base: position 3,288,611 of record NC_089255.1, on the reverse strand, counting down.
GTAAAGCAGGTAGACTGGATCTCACCTAAAGTGCATCTCAGGTGTGACTCAGATTTACTTTCTGGCTAAATCAAGGGAGATCATCCCTTGGTTTAAATCAAGGATCATCTCCCTTGATTTACGGATCATCTCCATAGTCTATAGAAGAAAGAGTGAATCTCTCTGGTGGAAATAGAGAGTCATCTGGTAACTCTCTTTTTTTTTTTTTTTCCTTATAATAAACAAGTCTTTCATTCAGTAACTAATTACTAGGCATGACAAGGCACAGGACCCATATGACATATGCCAAGAAAAAAATAGCCAATAGAAGAAAACTCATAGATGATCCATTAGCGGATCATCAATTAGCGGAATTAGCAGAATCAAAAGGATATCCTAGAATGGGGAAAAAAAAATTAAATAGCTAGGTTTAATGAAAAATTGAACCTAGTAGAAGAAAGATTAGTGAACTTGAAAACAACTTAGTAAAAATACCCAAGTGAATAAAAATACCCAACTGAACTGCAATAAGAAAAGGGAGTGGGAAAAAATAATTAACTTTCTATTTAATAACAACAACTGGTTAGAAAATGTTGTTTTTTAAAAGATCCCATTCACATTGCAACATAAATAATAAAGCATGTAGGGATAAACCATGGAAGAAATTTGTAAGAACTGTGGAGAAAGACATAAGAATTTATCAGAGAATAAAAAAGGCAAGAATAAAGAGTGAGATATATCATGCCCATGGTTAGAGACACTAGGATTTAGAATTAATATTGTAATATTAATATTAAAATATGTAAATTCTACCAAAATTAATCTGTATGTACAAAAAAAATCTATGAAAAAACAATCTTTAAAAAATAGTGAGAAAAGATGAAGGATTTAATGAATGATAATGGAACAATTGACTATCCATTTGGGAAAAAATAGGCTTCAATGTTTGCTATAGTCTGACTCTTCAATATTTCTATTTTTATCCATATATGCTACTGGGCTTACAAATGAAGCTGAACTCTTGACAGACAAGAAATTGGCAGGGGTGGTGGAGATATGGAAGAAAACTGACAAGATCAGTTTGAACATTTTAATCACAGTTCAGAACATGCTTAGATTAATGCTGAAAAAGCTGGAAGAGTTACCAAGAGTATTTCACCTCTAGAGACGATAAATGCAAGAAGAAGGAGCTGAGGGATCTGACAGAAGTCTTAGTGGGCGTGCTGTAGCAGGGTCATCGGTGTGAGAAGATGCCACACATTTCCCTCTCACCCCCAACTAGACTAAGCAACAATGAAAGTGTTGGCATCAGCCAGGATAACAGATTTCGAGAGCTCAGTTTGGAGAGAGGGTCTCCATAGGGGTTACAAATATTCAGGAAGACTGGAAAATGCTCAGATCTCAAAGAAGAGGCAAATTCATAGAACCACATGTCGTATTACATCTTAAGATAGTTTAGCAATTTCCGGTTAGGAGGCCAATCTATTAAAATCAACATCAACTATTAAAACCAATTAGAAGACATAGTAAGAAAAAAAAACTATACCTTTCAAAATAGAAACTAAAACATAATTAGAATTAAACACTATAAGCAATAGACAAGATCTTTATAGAGAAAAGGCCAAAGTTTTAAAGAAAGACATAAAAGAAGTCCGGAAGAAAATGATATTTTCTCCAAATTCATCTAAAATCAATGCCATCTCAAAAAAATGTTACATGGAGCTTGACAAGTTGATTCTAAAATTCATAAGGAAGAGTATACAAGCTAGAGTTAAATAAATGCTGAAAATATGAAAACAGATTGTGTGAAGAAGGTTGAAAGTTTATTTTTACCAGATATAAAACATATTAAAAGAAGGTAAAATATAATATTGATGTCATTAATAATTTTAACAATCCAGAAATAGATATAATTGTATATAAAAATGTAATTTATGAAAAAGTTACCATTTCACATAATTGGAATCATTGGTATTATGAAATTTATCCTTTTGAGAAAAAAGAATTCAGATACTAAGATACTGAAACAAATCCATTTATTTTAATAAATATTTGATCTCTAGATCTGTCTTTGTTTAATATTATTCTCCAGTGTACAGAAGCAAATGCAACAGTGCTCACTGCAGTATAGTTTGCAGTACTGAAAAACCTGAAAACAAAAACAAATGTCCATCAAGTATGTATGCTTAAATTAAATTTACTCTTAAGAAAGCAACCATACCATGGAATATATGTGGCAGTTTTTTGGTTTTTTTTTAATGATATGGGTACTAACAGATATTCAAGAAGATTGCTAAGTGAAAAATGCAAGTTGTATTTGCTAAAAAGTAAAAGTAACTATACCAATGAATGTAACTTTAATGAAAGTTAGAGAAGCTCATCTTTTCCCTCTGTTCAATCCTGTTGCTTTCAATTCCCAACAGATGTCCATTCCAAGAACAGCCTCCTATAAATTTCCTGCATGTATATCTGTCTCAAAGTGTGCTTTCCAGGGAAGCAAACTGCTACATCAATGTCCTCTCCTACCTCCTCCTCCAAAACCTAATTTCCCATTGCCCCTAACAAGCAACCTTAACTCCTGCCAAGCTGTTCTGCCTCTTGCCCTGCTCCTCCGTGAATTCAGTTCTGGTGCACTGTCTCCTTTGTCTCTAAATTTCTCATCTCTCTCCTTGGGCTTTTCAACCCCTACCATCTTCAAGGCAACACAAGATCCACTTCCAAATACCTTTCCCAAACACTGCATCCTGCAATGTCTGTATTCCTGATTCATATTATGCATCAATACGTATTTCAAGAATCTTTCTCTTGTTCTTTTTGGGCATGCTTGGTTATAGTTCTAGCAAGATTCAACCTGCTCCCAGAGCCAGCAGCCTTTCTGTTGAAACCCTGACTAGTCCTACTCCTTTGCATTTCCTGCTGGCATCACTACACCCACCCATTCAGAGTGGACTCTGTCCTGGGGAGTGTGTTTCACCTTCCTAGAAGTTTGGAAGTGAATTTCTTGTTTAATCTTTGTGCCAAGGGCACTCTGAACTGATCTTTTTCCAAGTCTTGATAACTCAATAAAGATTTCATGTCACTTAAATGTATTTTTTAACTAATAGCATAATGCTTGAAAAAATAGTATTAGTTCTCTGTGATGATTTTACAAAGAGTATAGAAGCCTGCAATGAAGGAGACAAGGAAATTTTTTCCTCATGTCCTGAAAAGCCAATGAACATTTATAATATGAATTGGGATATAGCCACCCCTAAGAGCACATGAGACAGATGTACCTCCTCCAGGGGATCTTCCCAACCCAAGGATCAAACACACGTCTCCCACACTGCAGGCAGATTCTTTACTATCTGAGCCACGAGGGAAGCCCAAGAGTACTGGAGAGGGTAGACTATCCTTTCTCCAAGGCATCTTTCTGACCCAGGGATCAAACTGGGGTCCTCTGAATTGCAGGCAGATTCTTTACCAGCTGAGCTACTGGGGAAGCCCAAAACAGATGTAGCCTGGAATTAAATTAGCACATTCTGGAGTTTCCACAGTAAAGGTCAAAACCAGTAGCTAACAAGTTTCCTAAACAAATAAATTCTGTTTCCTGTAAAAAAAAGCTTTCTTCTTCTTATTATATCAATAATCTCTTTTATGATACTGGCATTGCTTATTTTTATTCTGTTTAATTCTCAAAATGGCCCTGGGAATTAGGTTAACCTGTATTTTACAAGAGCAGAAACTGATACTTGGGGGGTTAAATTACACATTTAATATTACACAACTAATAAATGGCCAGGTGGAATTTTGAGTCTTACTCTCCTGGCAGTCTAATACCTTTTCCATACTTGTACTGTCCTCCACTGGAAACAGGGCTTTTACACTAAGCTGTTTGTTTGCAAACTGGGGCCATTATTTCCGGCACTAGGTCCCCAGGGGGGAAATGCAGTGCACTTCCTCTAGCCATCAGCATTCTGCGAACAGCTCTGGCTGCAGCGACTCCTTGGTCAAGAGAGGAACTGTGAGGCTGACCTTCCTCCTAGGAGTCTGAGTAGTGTGCTTTACTTCACTTGGATAAGAGTGTTGGCAACTGAGTAGGAACTTGATCTCTAAAACAGGAAGACAAGAGTTTTCTGAAAAGCTGATTAATTCAGCCTCAACACAGTGACAAGATTAATTACTTTAAAGCTTGTGGTGTTCAATTATGAGGTTTTTCCACAAAGAAAAACCACTATGCTCTACTTTTAAAACAATTTGTATTTTTAGCTTAGAGACAGCCCCAAATCAAGACATTTCCAGAGAGTTCCAAGTAATAGAAGCATACCACCACTACTTAAATATAGCTTTGGTTTTTCTAACCAGCTTCGTTAAAACCTTAAGACTCTATAAGTTCCCTATATGTGCAAAAAAGATGGCAGAAACATAATACAATAATTCTGGTGCCCAGCCTTCCCGTATGAGCTAACAAACAGCATTTTGCAACCAACAATGACTCTCAGACTAAGGGTTTTCTCCAACAGTAGGAGTATAAGATCGCAGGCAGGAGGAGAAGGGGGATACAGATGATGAGATGATAGGATGGCATTGCCGACTCAATGGATGTGAGTTTGAGCAAACTCTGGGAGATAGTGAAGGACAGGGAGACTGGCATGCTACAGTCCATGGGGTCACAGAATCGGACACCAATTAGCAACTGAACAACAAATGCTCAGACTGCAGAAGCAGTTGAGATTCCCAGGTGGTGTTAGCAGTAATAAAGAGGCCACCTGCCAATGCAGGAGATGTAACAGAGGCGAGTTTGATCCCTGGTTGGGAAGATCCCCTGGAGGAGGGCATGGCAACCCACTCCAGCATTTTTGCCTGGAGAACCCCACGGACAGAGGAGCCTGGTGGGCTACAGTCCATGGGGCTGCGAAAAGTCGGATGTGACAGAAGTGACTCAGCACAGCACACAGCCCACACAGAAGTAACTAACTACAAGTATGAGAGGAGAGGACAGGGAGCCTCCCTCACCCGACGGTGACCTGAATTGGTGGGTGAACAGCCCAGCTGCTTCGTCTCCAGGGCAGAGGTGTGCTCTGCCTCTCACGGATGCTTAGATATGTGAGCATCCAGGCTAGGAATCTGCTGCACCCAGGTTAACAAGTGTGGCAGACATCTTCTAGAAACCGTTGCTGGGAAGCAAAGCCTCACTTTAGAGATCACTGAACAAGCACTCACAGGCAGAGCAAGCTGGCAACAGACTCAGAGAATCTGCTGAAGTCTAGCCCAGGAAAGGACAAGAGAACAGCAAGGACACACAGAAAACACGAGCAGCTCCAGGAGGAAGAAGCAGATCAGTGCAGATCGGGCCGGAGGATCGCAGCCCTGGGAACTGAGTCCTGAATCTGAGTTCTCCCTTCTCTTCTCTCGGTCTGCTTTGTCTCTTTTTCTGTCAACATCAAAATATTTTATTGCGGTAGATTTGTAGCAATAATATCTGTTAGGCCTAGTTCCTCCGTAGAGTTTTCTTCTTTTTAATAACTTAGCCAGATGCACATGAATTTTAGAGCAAGTTTATCAAATTCCTCAATCAGTTCAGTTCAGTTCAGTTGCTCAGTCATGTCTGACTCTTTGCAACCCCATGGACTGCAGCATGTCAGGCCTCCCTGTCCATCACCAACTCCCGAAGATAACTCAAACTCAAGTCCAGTGAGTCAGTGATGCCATCCAATGATCTCATCCTCTGTTGTCCCCTTCTTCTCCCACCTTCAATCTTTCCCAGCATCAGGGTCTTTGCAAAAGAGTCAGTTATTCACATCAGGTGGCCAAAGTATTGGAGCTTCAGCTTCAGCACTGGTCTTCCAATGAATATTCAGGGCTGATATCCTTTAGGATGGATCTCCTTGCAGTCCAAGGGACTCTCAAGAGTCTTCTCCAACACCACAGGTCAATCAATTCTTTGGTTCTCAACTTTCTTTATAGTCCAACTCTCACATCCATACATGACTACTGGAAAAGCCATAGCTTTGACTAGACAGAACTTTGTTGGCAAAGCAATGTCTCTGCATTTTAATATGCTGTCTAGGTTAGTCATAACTTTTCTTTCAAGGAGCAAGCATCTTTTAATTTCATGGCTGCAGTCACAATCTGCAGTGATTTTGGAGCCCCAAAAATAAAGTGTACTGTTTCCATGCTTTCCACATCCATTTGCCATGAAGGGATGGGACCAGATGCCATGAATGTTGAGTCTTAAGCCAACTTTTTCACTCTGCTCTTTCACTTTCATCAAGAGGCTCTTTAGTTCTTCTTTGCTTTCTGCCATAAGGGTGGAGTCATCTGTATCTGTGAGGTTACTGATGTTTCTCCCAGCAATCTTGATTCCAGCTTGTGCTTCATCCAGCCCAGCATTTCACATGATGTACTCTACATATAAGTTAAATAAACAGGGTGACAATATACAGCCTTGACATACTCCTTTCTCAATTTGGAACAAGTCTGTTGTTCCATGTCCAGTTCTAACTGTTGCTTCCTGACCTGCATACATATTTCTCAGGAGGCAGGTCAGGTGGTCTACTATACCCATCTCTTGAAGAATTTTCCAGTTTGTTGTGATCCACACAGTCAAAGGCTTTGGCATAGTCAATAAAGCAGAAAGAGATGTTTTTCTGGAAATCTCTTGCTTTATCGATGATCCAATGGGTGTTGGCATTTTGATATCTGGTTCCCCTGCCTTTTCTAAATCCAGCTTGAACACCTGGAAGGTCACAGTTCACATACTGTTGAAGCCTGGGTTGGAGATTTTTGAGCATTACATTTTTAGCATGTGAGATGAGTGCAATTGTGCAGTAGTTTGAGCATTTTTTGGCATTGCCTTTCTTTGGGGTTGGAATGAAAACTGACCTTTTCCGGTCCTGTGGCCACTGCTGAGTTTTCCAAATTTACTGGCATATTGAGTGCAGCACTTTCAAGGCATAATCTTTAAAGATTTGAAATAGCTCAAGTGGAATTCCATCACCTCCACTAGCTTTGTTCATAGTGATGCTTCCTAAGACCAACTTGACTTCACATTCCAGGATGTTTGGCTATAGGTGAGCAATCATACCATTGTGATTTTCTGAGTTGTGAAGGTCCTTTCTGTATAGTTCTTTTGTGTATTCTTGCCACCTCTTCTTAATATCTTCTGCTTCTGTTAGGTCCATACAATTTCTGTCCTTTATTGTGCCCATCTTTGCATGAAATGTTCCCTTGGTATCTCTAATTTTCTTGAAAAGATCTCTAGTCTTTCTCATTCTATTGTTTTCCTCTTTTTCTTTGCATTGATCACTGAGGAAGGCTTTCTTATCTCTGCTTGCTATTCTTTGGAACTCTGCATTCAAGTGGGAATATTTTTCATTTTCTCCTTTGTCTTTTGCTTCTCTTCTTTTCACAGCTATTTGCAAGGCCTCCTCAGACAGCCTCCTCAGGCTATTTGCAAGGCCTCCTCAGACCTTTTTGTCTTTGTGCTTTTCTTTTCCATGGGGATGGTCTTGATCCCTGTCCCCTGTATAATGTCACAAATCTCCATCCATAGTTCTTCAGGCATTCTGTCTATCAGATCTAATCCCTTGAATCTATTTGTCACTTCCACTGCTTAATTGTAAGGGATTTGATTTAGGTCATATCTAAATGACCTCTTCAGTTTCCTCTTCACTTTCACCCTTCACCTTCACCTTGTCCTGTTCTCTTCATTCGCATTTATGTTGCTCTTTATTTAGTTCTTCAAAAATGTCAAGGTTTCTGTAGCTTGAGAGCCTTACATAAAATTTTCCTTCCACCTCAAATGCTCTCAGCAGGCACCACTACCATAACTTGTATATAAAGTATCTCTTCTTCAGACTTGTGGTTGCCAAGGGGCAGAAGGTTGGGAGAGGGAAGAAGTAGGAGGCTGGGGTGAGCATGTGTATGCTTTTATATAGAGAATGGATAAACAACAAGGTCCTACTGTATAGTAGAGGATCTGTACATACAGGACTTCTATATTCAATGTCCTATCAAAAAACACAGTGGGAAAAGAGCTTTCAAAAGGAATGTATATGTGTGTATAACTGAATCACTTTTCTGCAGCAGAAATTAACACAACATTATAAATCAACTATGCTTCAATTACAAAATAAAATAAATTATCTGTTCTTCAGTGAAAGCTTCCAAACCCACTCACACAAGCCATACGAGGTTGGGTTTCCCTATTATATGCTCTGGCTAATGGAATTCATAAATCTGTCAGGATCTGCTGTGTTTTATTGTATTAATGTAATAGAAGGTTATCTTCCTGCTGAAGACCCAAAAATAACCTGAAATCTGTTACCCTCATAAATGAATATGCTTTAAAACAATACAAATCATGTCAAAGTACAAGGAGAGGTCTGGAGGACAGAGAATAAATTCTTCTGCTTCAGCAGTTTGTTTGGAGACTAAAATTTCCTCATAGGTTTGATAGTCAAGGGGTTCAGCCTTCTTTTGAATACTAAACTGTGATTCAGTAGCAGTGCTCCCAACCTGCATGAAGAATGGGGCAAATCAATATTTGCATTATTGTCTGGGGTGTGGGGGAGGAGTGGGAGGTGAATGCCCAGATGAGGTAGAGATCTTTCCACTTGAATATTCCAGATCCTGAGTTATTCCTGATTCTGCCATAGGTCAGCATCTTAGAGCACCTGCCTCTCCACAGAGCCCAGACTAACTCCAGTCCTCCGGTGATGTTACATTCTCTCTGCTGTGAATGGGGTGCAACTAGATTTTGGTAGAAAATCGCATTGCTAGAGCTTTTATCATCCACTGACATCTCTTTCTAGGGAGGTGAGAGACTGAGAGAAGTCTCAAGACTTAGGAGAGGGACACATTCCTTAGACTTTACTAGCTGTTACCACTAGAAATTAGTCCCCAAGTTATCCTATCCCTCAAAAGCTGGTTTTCACGGTAATGATTTTACATGTTTAGTTCCTGAAAATAGCTTCCCATTCTTAAAGAATTTTGTCCTCTCAGATAGGCAATTCCTTTTGTGCCTTACTTTATAGTGAGTTGGATAATTAATAGCAATATGAAACTATAAAGCCCTTTTTCATGATTTCATGTACCTTTTTATAAGTTTTTATCATCTATAATTACTAGTCATACTGTTTTTTTTACAAGTAGAAACAATTTGATTAAACCACAGACTTTGTGTGTCTATGATTGGGTCTGGAATATAAGAAATCATTAAATGCTCACCTTTTGGAATGAAATTAGAGGCAGCTTGACATTGTAAAGCAGTACATACCAGAGAATGTGAGGAGTGTGGGCCGAGGCTGACCCCTTAAGATATTGGCATCTGGTACTTGTTAAGCAATCTTGTCCTAGCCTATGGGACAGGACCTAGGATTTGTTTTAAGACCAAAAGTATAGATTCTCAGAGGGGCCAAGCTTACATTAGCAAATGCCAGGACGCCTTTCTTCATGATCCAGGAATGGAAGCCTCCAGTTGCTGGTGGGTTTTATTTTTTCAGAGGCAACTCTTCAGCTCTGGGGTTGAGAGCAGCAAAATGAGGGAGGAAAGAAGTAACACGTATTTGCTGCCAGCAGTCTTTGCTAGCCTGCCTATCGGTAGGCTGAATGACATCAAGTCCACAGAAGGTTCAATTTAGTGTGTGTAATTTGTTAGGTTGTGTAATATCTAAAGTCAATAACTTCACAGCTCAACTGAATATATCCCCACAGGAATGTCAGCTCCATGAGAAGAGATACAGTACCCATTCAACACAGTATTCCCAAGGCCTAGAACAGTGTTGAACATGTTATAGGCACTCAATAAATCTTTACTGGATAAGTGTTATTTGATTTAACTCAGTTTATACATTATGATAATTATTAAGTTAACTATTCACTAATAAAGGCTGCAGTTACTTATGTAGAATATAACTGACAGTCATAGAGGTGTGCTGTTTTGATCTCCCTGAGAAAAAGAACTTCCTTCTTATCTTTAAAGCCTGTAATGCCTAGAATCTTCAGGATCTGCCTTCAGTTTTCTACCAAGGCCATCTTCTTCCCAAGCAGCCTCCACACCATGGAAGCAGATCTGGCTATTTCCAAGACTACTCTATGAAGCAGTCTTTGGGCTAGAGCTTCCTGGTGAAAAGATAGAGAGTTTATTAGATCTAAATGTGATACAGAAGCACTTGAAGAAAGAAAAAAAATGAACTTCAATTAACCATATACAAACCTTATATAATATAAAAATTGAGTCAATATGAACCAAAGACATAAGTAAACAACCCTAAAGCCATTAAAATTATTTTAAAATACAGGAGAAAATCTTTGTGACCTTTGGTTAGACAAAGATCTCTTTTAAAACATTGATAAGATGAATTTCATCAAAATTAGTAACTTCTATTTTTTGAAAGACGCTGTAAAGAGAAGAATGAAACAATTCACAGGCCTGAGAAAATAATCTGCAACTCACATACCTGACAAAGGCATTGCAAACAAAATCTATAAAGAACTCTAAAACTCAATAGTAGGAAAGAAGCAAATCCAACAAAAAACAGGCAAGAAATCTGAACATAGATTTCATCAAAGAAACATATATCAAGGAAAAGTATAAAAAGATTTTCAACATTATTACTATGAAGGAGATGCAAACAGAAACCACAGTGGGATACAAATACAAATCTATTAGACTCTATTACAGTGCCTAAAATTTTAAAAGACTAACCATGTTAAGTGCTAGGATGTGGAGGAGCTGAGTTCTTCAATACTTTTGATGGGAAGGCAAAATGGCAAAACTTTGGAATATTGTTTGGCAGTTTCTTAAAATATTAAACATAAACCTACCATGACCCAGCCACTCTCCTCCTAGTTATTTACTTACGAGAAGTGAAAGTATATGTTCACAAAAATTTTATACACGAGTTAGTATTAGCCTTGTTTATAATATCCCAAACTGAAAACCACCTAAGTATATATTAACCAGTGAATGGATAAACAAATTACGATAGATTCACCTTTACAGTGCAAAGCTACTCAGCAATAAATATAAGTCAGCAATATTCCACGGTGTAAGAAAGCAGATCAATGACTGACTGAGGTTGGAGTTAGGTATTGACAGGAAGAAGCAGAAGAAAGAGGAATTTTTTAAGGAACAAGAGGAAATCTGGATGTGATGGAGATATTTAATATCTTAATTGAGATCATAGTTTCAAAGGTGTGCACAATATGTCAAACTTCAACAAACTGAACAACTTAAATACATGAAGTTTTAAATTCTGTGTCAATTATACCTCAAATCTGTTTTATTAGGCAGTATATCAGTGATTTTTGATTATCCACTCTCATCACAGATATGCATAGTGCTTTTACAAACATCACCTAATACCACATTTATCACTTCCTAACTAAAAACTGATTTACTGATAAATAGATGAGATTAGATTTGTAATAGATTCAGAAACTCATGAAAGTAAAGGCAAAATAATATTGGCTTAAAAATATGATTTTATGTTCTCTTTTAAAGTGCCCACAAGTGGGCAGTCCAGGGAATAATAGCAGTTTTTTAGAGTTGTCAGGAACCCAGGATTCTATAACTTTGACTGCATCATAAGTTAAGGTAGCTCTTTAAGAACAGCTTTATTAAAGTCATTTCAGTGGCAGGAATCACGACCCTTATGATTACACAGTGGAACTGACAAACAGATTCAAGGAACTAGGATCTGATAGAGTGCCTGAAGAACTGTGGATGGAAGTTTGTAACACTATATAGGAGGTGATCAAACCATCCCCAAGAAAAAGAAATGCAAAATAGCAAAATGGTTGTCTGAGAAGGTCTTACAAATAGCTTAGAGAAGAAGAGAAGTGAAAGGCAAAGGAAAAAAGGAAAGACATACCCATCTGAATGCAGAGTTCCAGAGAACAGCAAGGAGAGACAAGAAAACCTTCCTATGTGATCAATGCAAAGAAATAAACAATAGAATGGGAAAGACTAGAGATCTCCTCCAGAAAATTAGAGATACGAAGGGAACATTTCATGCAAAGATGGGCACAATAAAAGACCAAAATGGTATGGATCTAACAGAAGCAAATGATATTAAGAAGAGGTGGCAAGAATACACAGAAAGTGTTAGTTGCTCAGTCGTGTCTGACTCTGTGACCCCCATGGACTGTAGCTTGCCAGGCTCCTCTATCCATGGAATTCTTCAGGCAAGAATACACAGAAGAGAATACAAAAAAGATCTTAATGACTGAGATAACCACAGTGGTATAATCACTCACCTAGAGCCAGACATCCCAGAGTGTGAAGTGGGCCTTAAGAAGCATCACGACGAACAAAGCTAGTGGAGGTGATGGAATTCCAGCTGATTTATTTCAAATCCTAAAAGATGATGCTGTTAAAGTGCTGCACTCCTTATGACAGCAAAATTTGGAAAACTCAGCAGTGGTCACAGGACTGTAAAAGATCAGTTTTCATTCCAGTCCCAAAGAAGGGCAATGCCAAAGAATGTTCAAACTACTGCACAATTGCAGTCATCTGCAGGTGGTAACTGCAGCCATGAAATTAAAAGATGCTTGCTCCTTGGAAAAAACTATGACAAATCTAGACAACATATTAAAAAGCAGATACATTACTTTGCTGACAAAGATCCATATAGTCAAAGCTATGGTTTTTCCAGGAGTCATGTAAGGATGTGAGAGTTGGACCATAAAGAAGGCTGAGTGCTAAAGAATTGATGCTTTTGAACTATGGTGTTGGAGAAGACTCTTGAAAGTCCCTTGGACTGCAAGGAGATCAAACCTGTCACTTCTAAAGAGAAATAAACTCTGAATTGCCAGGACTGATACTGAAGCTCCAATACTTCGGCCACCTGATGTGAAGAGGCAACTCATTAGAAAAGATCCTGATGCTGGGAAAGATTCAAGACAGAAGAAGGGAATGACAGAGGATGAGATGGTTGGATGGCATCACAGATCCAATGGATATGAGTTTGAGCAAGCTCTGGGAGATGGTGATGGACAGGAAAGCCTAGCATGCTGCAGTTCATGGTGTCTCAACGTGTCAGAAATGACTGAGTGACTGAACAAAAAGTAACAGGAAAAACACAGGGACAAAGATGAGCATGCTTTTCCCTTTAAGGACATTTCCCACAAATAAAACGGGACACTTTTACCTACATTTGATAGACCCAAAGTAAGTCACAAGGCCACATCTACCTGCAAGGGAGGCTGGGAAATGTAGACTTTACTCTAGATGTCATTAGGGCCAGCTAAAATTTTATGTGTCATTAGTGAGAAAGAGAGGGAGGATAGATATTAAAAGGCAACTAGTAGGCCCAGATTTCCACAGGAGGTAAATAACTGAAAAAATAATCTGTGTAATTTTTCAGTCATGAGCAAATGACCATTTTCAATTCTGACAATAAAGATAATTTCCACATGTGGATCTCACACATTCACTGTTCATTTTTACTATTCATAAGCAACAATGAAAGAGAGGAAATTAGCTGGAGTGGGGAGAGGGAGGGAGGAAGAGTTTTGAATGTTTTCCAATAGTAATGTTAGTCCACTATTGTCACATATAAATGTCTCTCAACATCTATAACTGGTATAAAATGGAAATGAACAAACCACTAGCTTTGTAACAGACTGCTATGTGATGATTAATTAATTTGGTGGTTTTAGTTAGAGAAAATGATGCATATGTCACACACTTCCCTTGTTGCATCAATCAAGGACAACTCGGATAGGATCAAGCCATATTAAATAGAGGTATATATCAACTGTATATTTTTCTGCAATAGAGTTTCTATACAGTTCAATGGGATCATTTTGCCATCCATCTTTTCCTCCACCCATGCCGGGGCAGAGATTAATTACTGCTAAGTACCTACAAAGACCTGTAATTTTCAGATTTGGTAGGGTATGTTTGCCTGTTCTCTGTCCACACATTTCCAATCTTGTTGCCTTCTTATGGGACACAGGGTCAATAAAAAGACACTAAATTATTACAGTTATACTGAAAAAAGTGCGTGAACAATGGACTGAAGTAAAAGTTGGGAGGCAGAGGTAGACTAGAATTATACTTCCTATTCTTCTAATCTTGGCCCCTTTGGGAGAAAAGCAGTAGCTTCTAGTGACCAGAGATTTAAGATTTTTGAAAATTCTGTATTTCTACATTGTCTACATTCTAAATTCTCTGGTTGAAAAAAAATGGAGGAGAAGTAAGCAGAAAAAGAGGGCACTGTACACTCAACTACTGCAACAGTCTCCTAAATTTCCGCTTCTATCCATCTTTTATAATACCATCAGTTCTCACTTATTCATTTGTTCATTAATTAAAAATTGAGTTTCTATAAGGTACCAACCAGGGTCTCTCAAAAGTTGAGAGAGAAATAAGTTAGTTTCATATTGTTAAAATTTGGGGATGTTAAAAATGAATAGTGAGGTTTCTCAAATGATAGAATAAGGGGTGCAGTGAGCCTACTCACACATAGACAATTAACTATTGAAAAAATACATATGTTAAAAATCTTTTAGAGGTTTTGAAAACTGTCCTATGGAGATACAACAAATAAAAAAATATATTCATTCAAAAAATCTACTCAGAACTCTGTTTCAGTAAGAACTGTGGCGTTTGAGCCAAGGCCACTCCATTCCCACCCATCCCCAATCAGTTTCGTGTCATGAGAGTTCTGCCCCAGATGTGTGCAGCCAAGATGGGGGATGGGTTGGGGGCTCCTCCTTCCTCCAGCTCATAGTAGTCTGTGGCTATGCTTTTATCCTAGAAGGAATAGTCGTCTGGTGTTTTCCTTCACTCCCAATCCCTTGATGCAGAAGTTCTATTCTAGGCCAAGAAAATGAGGTATCTCCTCATCCATCCAGCCCCATCTCTGGGGTAGATATCATACCCCAGGCACAGCAGAAATAGAATGCTGCATCCTGATCATCACTTCCCACTTCAGCTTATTTGTAAGAGGCTCTATGGGTGTGTGTTGGGATGAAAAGGATCCACAAACACTTTATTAGCAAAAGGAATAAAATATGCAACATGGGAAAAAGAAGAGCTCTTCCTTTCCCTTTAAGGGAAGCATTAGACCTCTAAAGACAAAGGAGGATTACCAGAGGATGCAGAGTAGACACCAGAGTCTCAGATAGGTTGGAATTCAACAAAAGTGATCCATGTCCAGGCAGTATTGACCTGCCAGATGTTTAACTCCTCCTGCTCATCTAGAGCTGCCTGGAATTGGGAAGGTATCACGTCACAGAATATGCAGTGAAGCTCTACACTGGAAAACTGAAAACTTTGGTCTTCTGAGACCCACAGATAGTAACAAAAATCACATCTGCTGGTCTCTGGGTCCTACTGAAAGGTTGTTACTGAACCACAAAAGATGCCAGGATTCTTGGCTTCCGGAAGAGAATTCAATCCGGGCCCGGGGACAAGGCTTGATCCCTCAGAGCTTTTGTGTCATAAAGTTTTATTAAATTGTAAAAGGGATAGAGAATGCTTCTGACGTAGACATCAGAAGGGGACAGAAAGAGTGCCCTCTCACTAGTACTAGCAATGGAGCTATATACTTTTTAATTACTTATTACAGTGAATCAAAAGAACGTCTGGAGGTTGTAACGACCTTGCTAGACTTACTCCCATAATTCACACCTTAGGATAACAGGATTCGCCCAAAAATTTTTCCCAGAGACTGTCCTCAGGCAGGATACATTATTGCTATATAATCCTAAGGAATGTAGAGGGACAAAAACAGTTTGTCCTTTCTTCCTCCTTGAGAATTCCAGACCTCTCTCTCCTTGGGGACCCCTGGATTTCTTATCAACCTGCCTAGGAATGTTGCCAAGGAAAAGGGGCATCGTTTTCATTCCACAACTACTTCCTGCTGTTTAGGGGCATGGTCCCTAAATTGTTGAGGTAACATATTCTCCTAAGCGCCATATTGAGGATCTCTGATCCAGGGGCCCCAGGTAATAGTTGGAGGAGGCTGTGCCACTCTTAAGAGCTTGGACAATCATTTGCAACTTAAAAGCTTTCAGGCGGTTAGAGACAAACCCTGTTTTACAGTTACAAATGTAAGGCAGAACAGTCATTAAACCAAGACATTGTATAATCAAAATTAAAAGTCACGTTATGTCCATAGTTAAAGTATAAAGTGTGGCACCCGTCCATCTTAGGGTTGTTAGATGTTACCACAGAGTTGAAGAGAGTCCTTTTCTTGAAGTGGAGAAACCCATCAGGGTTAGTCTTCCACTTGATGAGGAGGGAGTGCTCCACAGACCCAGCAATTAGACTGATTGTGGAATGTGGCATAGGAATGAGCCCAGGACAGGAAGGCATTGTCTTGAGGGTCAAATGGCAGACTCAGAATTTTTGGAGTCAGCAGAAGTAGGCTTACATAGATTATCAGGCGTATCTGAAAAGTACAAAGTCAGCGCATAGAAAGTAAAAACATAAAATGACATCGCTTAGTTCTGGTCAGGGTGCCATGTCTTAACTCGAGTGTGATATACCCATGAATCAATTCCTGGCACTGTGACAGCTGTGGGAGAAGAAAGAATAACCTGGTAAGGGCCTTGAAGGAGTCTTTTGGGCCTAGAAAAGAGAACTACAGTCTCAAAGGCCCCTTGCTGAATCATCTAACTTCGGAGAAAACAAAGCATAACTTTAGTTCCACCCTGATGCTCCAGGCCAGTTGCATCTATCTGGGACTTATCACCCCCTGTCCAGAAACCTTCCACCCCCTACACCTGCTCAGAAGACTTATCACCCCCTGCCCAACCACAAGTGTCATCTCAACAAAAGAATACTCAAAATATCCCGCCTGATTGACGTTTCCCTTATCGCTTCCACAAACCTCCCTATAAGTATGAAGCCTCCCTGATCCCTTTCGGCGCTCAGCCTGGTCATTTGGCCGACTGTCGCCCCTCCTTGCCTGAATAAAGGTAACCTACTTCTGTTGAGGTCGTCTTTCCTTTTCTGCCTCGCCGGAACTATGCCTTACATTTTTGGTGCCGAAACCCGGGAGGGGGCGAGGCACTCGTCTCTCTCTCTCTCCCTCTCCCTCCCTCTCACTGTTTTCCCATTTTCCCCGGAGTCTGGGAGCGCAAACATCCTCCGAGCTCACTTCTCTGCCAGGGCTCTTAAGTTCCCCTCGGGGACGCCTAGTGCCTTCGTGAGCGGTGCAAGCCTTGTGCTAAGGCTTTATTGATGATTTGCGTACCCCCAGGCCTCGGCTTTACCCCCTTTTCTCTCTCTCTCTGACGACCTCCAGAATGGGGACCTCTTGCCATTCGACCGCTCTACATGCAACACTCCACTCAAGCCGGCCCCTAGATTAAGGTAAGATCCGATCCGGACGGAGTTCTAGAGGCGCCCTAGACTTCAGTCCTCTCCGGGTCCCGGGGACCCCCGGCCCAGGGCCACTCTGTAGGCAACGGTGGGGGACGCTCCACCTCGACACAGAGCTCTCTTCTCATAACTCCTATTGCGACTGCGGGTGACGACTCGAGTTCCCAATAGGAGCTTCTACTTACATTTCAATTATGGGGTCTGGCCAATCTGTCCCAAAAGATTCCCCTCTGGCCTGTGTTCTCAAAAATCTCAAACCACTCTCACTCACTGAACTCAAAGCTAACCGCTTAAAACAACTCTGTACACAAATTTGGCCTCAATAGCAATTAGACAATCAAGACCGCTGGCCTGAGGTTGGCACATTTGACTTGAACATTATCCAAAATCTCACTGACTTCCTTAAACGGAATGGCAAGTGGTCGGAGATCCCCTATGCCCAAGCCTTTTGGGCCCTTCGGAACAGGCCCTCCCTCTGCCAGGCCTGCTCCACCCACGAGGTCCTTCTATGCACCTTGCCTCCCAAGCAAAAGGGCTCTTCTTTCTCAACTAACCACAAACTGCAATCTTCTGCACCCCCAGAGTTCGACCCCGCTGACGAGCCCCCTCCCTACCCGCCACCCCGCCGCCCCTCTCCTTCCCCTTCATCCAACTCTCCTACTGGCACTGAAACCTCTCCTGACTCCCCCTCAGCCCCGCTACCCCATCTCCCCAACTCCCCCTCTCCCCCTCCTTCCCCGCCTGCCACGCGGTCACGTACCAGCACATGTTTCCCCTGAGAGAGGTGACAGGACCAGAGGGCCCCACCCGAGTCCATGTGCCATTTTCATTGTCAGATGTGAGCCAGATAAAAAATATGTATATACTCATATCCATGTCAATTATGATAGAGTCAGGGAAGTCACCCAAGAGGCAGACAAAAATCCAGCCTTATTCTTGGCACGCCTCACAGAGGCAATCCAAAAGTATACAAACCTAGATATCACTACCCCTGCTGGGTTACTCTACCTTCATGTTCAGTTCATCAGCCAATCTGCCCCTGACATCAGATGCAAGCTTTGCCAACTAAAAAAGGGCCCTGAGACCCCCCAGAGAGACCTTCTAGAAGTAGCCTTCAAGGTGTTCAATAATAGAGAGGAAGAGGCTAAGAGAGAAAAAGAACGTGAGAAAAAAGCTAAATATGCCCTTTTGGCAGCAGCAATTAAAGAAAGAGATCAGCCTGGCCCAAGTCATCCCAAAACGGGTCTCAAGACTCGCCCTGGACCCTGCTTCCGATGCAACCAGTCAGGACACTGGGCAAAGGCATGCCCAAACCCGCGGCCCCCACAAAAGCATGCCCAACCTGTGGCCAGTGGGGACACTGGAAGATGGACTGTCCCCGGGGGTGCCCTGGCACCCCTGGGGAGGTCCCCACCTCCCAGACCTGGAGAGTGGAATGTCCACAGGGACGCCCTGGCGCATCTGAGGAGATCCCCACTTCTCCCTGAAACCCCAGCCCAACTCTACAAGAATTGTTCCAATGATGGGGCCCGGGTTCCAGCCCCCCGGCCCATGTCCTGAACACGGGCTCGGAACTTAGGGTAGACGGGGTAGTGGCCGGGAAAAAGACCTCTTTTATAATAGACACTGGAGCCACTTTCTCTCTCTTAACTTCCTACTCTGGCCCAACTCAAGACTCAGAAATCACAATCAAGGGGGTCTCTAGAGTTCCCCTAAGGCCAAAAATCAGTCCTCTATTACTCTTTCAATTTGAAAAATCAACCCTTATACACTAATTCCTCATAATGCCTCAGTGCCCAATGGCACTTCTAGGGAGAGCTTTGTTATCCAAATTAAGAGTCTTTATTACCATACCCCCCCCTCGATACAGTCTCTATATTCTGCATGCAAATGGCACCTGGACAGTCCCTATCCCTCACCCCTGACCTTCCCTTAGATCTACCTGCCTTAGACCCCCAAGTCTGGGACACTGATCACCCATCAATCGCCAAACATCATCCCCCAGTCCACATTATCCTAAAAGACCCCTTGACTATAATCACCCAACAACAGTATCCTCTCACCCCAGAGGCCCACAAGGACTTAAGCCTATCATAGACCATCTTCTTCAAGCCTCTATCCTAATTCCTACCCATTCACCACACAACACCCCTATTCTGACAGTAAGAAAGGGGCCAAACTCTTGGAGACTGGTCCAGGACCTGAGAAAAATCAATGAGGCTATTATGCCGACATTCCCAGTAGTCCCTAAGCCTTACACCCTTCTGTCTACCATACCCCCGACTGCAACCCACTTCACAGTATTAGATCTCAAAGACGCTTTTTTCACCATCCCCCTCCACCCCCTCGCCCAACCTCTTTTCGCCTTCACCTGGCAAGACCCCGAGACTCACGTTTCCCAACAGCTAACATGGACAGTTCTCCCCCAGGGGTTTAGAGACAGTCCCCACTTTTTTAGACAGGCTTTACAAAAAGACCTACAGACTCTCAACCTAGCCCCGAGTCATCTCCTCCAATATGTAGATGACCTCCTCCTTTGTAGCTCAATCCGAAAACTCTGCCTCCAACATACTGCCAAACTCCTTGGGGTCCTGAGATCCTGGGGTTATCGGATATCCCAATCTAAGGCCCAAATAGTCCAGACAAAAGTCACCTACCTGAGACTTTCCATATCCCATCAACAAAGAACTATTCCCCCAGATAAAATCCAGGCCTTAATTAACTATCCACTTCCAAAAACAAAAAGGGAACTCCTGTCTATCCTCGGCCTCCTAAATTTTTTCCGTTATCTGGATCCCCAACTTCTCCCTCATTGCAAAGCCGCTCTATGATGCAACTAAAGGATGTCTGGATGAGCCCCTCTTTAATCCTTCCTCGCTGGCCAATCCTCTTCGCCAACTCACCCAGAGCCTCCTCCAAGTGCCAACTCTCCACCTGCCAGATCACACCAGACCATTCTTTCTCTTTGCACATTCCAACCAAGGACAGGCCCTGGGGCTTCTATGTCAGCAGGCTGGAGACACCTGGGCTCCCATAGCCTATCTATCAAAACAGCTGGACATGGTGACCAAGGGGTGGCCTCCCTGCATACAGGCCATGGCTGCTATCGCAGCCCTCGTACCCGAAGCAAATAAACTCTCTAGACATGCCCCTTTAACAGTCTGTTCTCCACACACCTTCTGAGACTTGCTGTCACATCGGGCTTTCCTCTCCCTTCCCCCTTCCAGGGTACAGGTCCTACATGCCTTTCTCCTCGACCCTCAGCTCTCATTCTCCCCCTGCTCTCCCCTTAACCCCGCCAGCTTATTACCCATGTCCTCTACAACAGACTCCCTCTTACACAGCTGCAGCCTAACAGTAAAACTTACCCAAAACCCCTTCCAACATGTAACAGATCAGCCCATCCTAGACCCAGACACCCCACACTGGTTTGTTGATGGCAGCTCTCAAAAATCCCCACCGTTTGCTGCAGGATATGCCATCATCCAGGGGGACCTTCGTCACAATCATAAAACCCAGACAATTGAAGCTTCACCGCTGCCACCTCACACCACCTCCCAACAGGCAGAACTGATAGCTCTCACCAGAGCTTTAACTCTGGCTAAAAATCTGAGGGTTAACATCCACACAGACTCCAAATATGCCTATAACATACTTCACTCAAACATCCTAATATGGAGAAAAAGAGGTTTCCTAACCCAAAAGGGATCCCCTATTATTAATTCAGACTTGATTCACAAACTTCTAGAGGCAGCACTCTTACCAAACAAAGTCGCAGTCCTCCACTGTAGGGGACATCAAAAGGGAAGACTCATATCAGCCTACAACAATGCTGCAGACCAGAAGGCAAAGGAGATAGCCCTGTCCCATCCTTCCCTCCAGTGCCCTGTCATTTTAGCTCTGACTCCACCCGACCCTCCCACCACCAGAGAAATCCTCTCTTATCTACACTCACTTTTTCATCCCTCATCCAAGACACTCCAACACTTCCTCCGTAACCACTTCCCCATATCCAATGCTGACCAACAATATTTAGATAACCTTACCCGGTCCTGTCAAACATGTCAACGTACTAACCCCAATTCCAACCTTAAACCGACATCCTTTCCAACCCATCAAATGCGAGGCAGCCTCCCAGCACAGGATTGGCAGATAGACTTTACTCATATGCCCCGGGTCTGGAGAGTCAGATACCTACTAGTCCTTGTAGACACCTTTTCAGGATGGGTAGAAGCATTTCCCACTACAAATAAAAGAGCCCACACAGTGGCCCAAATCCTCCTCACAGAAATTATCCCCAGGTTTGGGCTGCCTTCATCCCTACAGTCTGATAATGGCCCAGAATTTACATCCAAAGTCACCCAACAACTTGTCCATTTTTTACAAATACCCTGGAAATTTCATATTCCATACCATCCCCAGTCCTCAGGAAAGGTAAAAAGGATGAACAGAATAATCAAAGAAACCCTTACCAAATTAACCCTCGAGGTATATCTAGATTGGACTAAACTTTTACCAATTGTTCTCCTCAGAATACGGGTTTTGCCCAGAAAGCCCCTGGGGCTGAGCCCCTTTGAGGTAATGTATGGAAGGCCCATTCTCCCTCCTGGACTCCCCTCTGAACCTTCTCCCATACCAAACTTCCTACACTCCCCTCTGCTGGCGCAACTCCGCAATGCCCTCTGGAGATATGTCAACCACAATCTGCCTGCCCCTGACCCCCAAGCCTCCCTGCCCCCTTTACAAACTGGGGACATGGTCTGTCTGTCTGATAATCCCCAGGGTGACCTAACCCCAAAGTGGCAGGGACCATTCAAAGTCATCCTCCTTATCCATTCATCTGCTGATGGGCATCTAGGTTGCTTCCATGTCGTGGCTATTATAAACAGTGCTGCGATGAACATTGGGGTGCACGTGTCTCTTTCAGATCTGGATTCCTCAGTGTGTATGCCCAGAAGTGGGATTGCTGGGTCATATGGCAGTTCTATTTCCAGTTTTTTAAGAAATCTCCACACTGTTTTCCATAATGGCTGTATTAGTTTGCATTCCCACCAACAGTGTAAGAGGGTTCCCTTTTCTCCACACCCTCTCCAGCATTTATTGCTTGTAGACTTTTGGATAGAAGCCATCCTGACTGGAGTGTAATGGTACCTCATTGTGGTTTTGATTTGCATTTCTCTGATAATGAGTGATGTGGAGCATCTTTTCATGTGTTTGTTAGCCATCTGTATGTCTTCTTTGGAGAAATGTCTGTTTAGTTCTTTGGCCCATTTTTTGATTGGGTCATTTATTTTTCTGGAATTGAGCTTTAGGAGTTGCTTGTATATTTTTGAGATTAATCCTTTGTCTGTTTCTTCATTTGCTATTATTTTCTCCCAATCTGAGGGCTGTCTTTTCACCTTACTTATAGTTTCCTTTGTAGTGCAGAAGCTTTTAAGTTTCATTAGGTTCCATTTGTTTAGTTTTGCTTTTATTTCCAATATTCTGGGAGGTGGGTCATAGAAGATCTTGCTGTGATTTATGTCAGAGAGTGTTTTGCCTATGTTCTCCTCTAGGAGTTTTATAGTTTCTGGTCTTACATTTAGATCTTTAATCCATTTTGAGTTTATTTTTGTGTATGGTGTTAGAAAGTGTTCTAGTTTCATTCTTTTACAAGTGGTTGACCAGTTTTCCCAGCACCACTTGTTAAAGAGATTGTCTTTTTTCCATTGTATATCCTTGCCTCCATTGTCAAAGATAAGGTGTCCATAGGTTCGTGGATTTATCTCTGGGCTTTCTATTCTGTTCCATTGATCTATATTTCTGTCTTTGTGCCAGTACCATACTGTCTTGATGACTGTGGCTTTGTGGTACATATGCACCATGGAATATTACTCAGCTGTTAAAAAGAATTCATTTGAATCAGTTCTAATGAGATGGATGAAACTGGAGCCCATTATACAGAGTGAGGTGAGTCAGAAAGATAAAGAACATTACAGTATACTAACAGATATATACGGAATTTAGAAAGATGGTAACGATGGCCCTATATGCAGGGCAGAAGAAGAGACGCAGAAGTACAGAACAGACTTTTGAACTCTGTGGGAGAAGGGGAGGGTGGGATGTTTCGAAAGAACAGCATGTATATTATCTGTGGTGAAACAGACCACCAGCCCAGGTGGGAGGCATAAGTCAAGTGCTCGGGCCTGTTGGGCTGGGAAGATCCAGAGGAATCGGGTGGAGAGGGAGGTGGGATGGGAGACCGGGATGGGGAATTCGTGTAACTCTATGGCTGATTCATATCAATGTATGACAAAACCCACTGAAAAATAAAAATAAAAAAAAAACAAAGTCATCCTCCTTACCCCAACTGCAGTTAAACTCGAAAAGGTCACTTCCCGGGTACACCTCTCTCGTCTAAAACGGGTCACCTCCAATCCTTCGCTGCCCTCCTTAAATGACACCTATCAGGTCTCCCTCACAGGACCCACCTCCTTGAAATTCACCCGGCGACAACCCCTGCCAACTATCGGAAAGGACACTGAATGACCTGGACTCTCTTCAACCTACAACTGTTCCTGACCCAACTACTGCAAGACCTCTGGATCAGCGCCCCAACAGGAACTTCCTTCAAAGACCTGACGACTACACTGGTGTCTCAACTGTGGCTCCAGGGAACCTTCTACAACCTGACTCCAGACGAAATTGATTTCTTCACTCTCACTCTCTACATCATTCTACATCCTAATGAGCACTGTTCCTCCTCAGATTCAAACCACCACCAACTTAGGGCCTTCTGCCCCTCACCCTGACTGACCTCTCCCTGTCTCTCTAACCATAACTGCACTCCTAATCTTAATCCTTGCTGTAGGCCTAGTAACTCTCTCCCCTCAGGACCTTCTCACTGCAAAAAAGAGAGAGAGACCTGCCTTTTCCTAAGAGAAGACTGCTGCTATTTGGTTAATAAAACGGGCATAGTCCAGGGCCGAGTCAAAAAACTTAGAGACAGAATTGAACGCCACAGAAAAGAGTTACAAAACCTTTACCCTCCCCAAAACCTGTTCCAACAGATACTCCCTTGGTTGCTCCCTTTCCTGGGACCATTGGTACCTATCATTCTATTCCTCTTATTTAGACCCTGTCTCTTTAATCTCTTTCAAAGGTTTCTCCAAGAACGAATTCGGGCCATTTCTGGAGATCAGGTCAAGACCATTCTTCTTCTCGAGAGCCTCACCTCAAGCTCAAAAAAAGGAGACTGTGGGCCCTAGGACGACCCTCCATTCCAGACCCAAAAACCGTCGCCCCTGTCCAGCAGGAAGTAGCCAGAGAGATACGGCGCCCTTTCCCCCCTTTTTTTTATGATTTCAGGGTCTGGAATGAAGGAGTCTTTTGGGCCTAGAAAACAGAACTACAGTCTCAAAGGCCTCTTGCTGAATCATCTAACTTCGGAGAAAACAAAGCATAACTTTAGTTCCATCCTGATGCTCCAGGCCAGTTGCATCTATCTGGGACTTATCACCCCCTGTTCAGAAACCTACCACCCCCTACACCCGCCCAGAAGACTTATCACCCCCTGCCCAACCACAAGTGTCATCTCAACAAAAGAATACTCAAAATATCCCACTTGATTGACGTTTCCCTTATCGTTTCCACAAACCTCCCTATAAGTATGAAGCCTCCCTGATCCCTTTCGGCGCTCAGCCTGGTCGTTGTGGCCGACTGTCGCCCCTCCTTGCCTGAATAAAGGTAACCTACTTCTGTTGAGGTCATCTTTCCTTTTCTGCCTCGCCGGAACTATGCCTTACAGGCCTTCCCAGAGGGATTCAAGAGATTGGCTCCCAGCTCCCAATGCTTTTATCAGGACCTCGGTTCCTGGCTCAAGTAGAGACTTGCTTGACTCAGAGGCTGGGTCAGGAGTCACCTCCTGGATTTCCATTAATGCCTATTGAAAAGCTGAGAGCTGAGTTACATAATTAGTTAATTCTAAGGCTTCAGGGTCTATAACAATGCTTGT
Organism: Muntiacus reevesi; assembly: GCF_963930625.1. Taxonomy (NCBI): domain Eukaryota; kingdom Metazoa; phylum Chordata; class Mammalia; order Artiodactyla; family Cervidae; genus Muntiacus; species Muntiacus reevesi. The sequence continues at coordinate 3,263,316 of NC_089255.1, read as the reverse complement.
GCATAAGAAAGGCCTTCCATAAATACATTCAAAGGGGGACAATCCCTCCATTTTTGGGGGCAGTGCAAGCCCTCATTTATTATTTGTAAATCTTGAACTAGTCTCCATTTATCATTTGATTTCTTTATACCTAAATAGAAGTTTTCATGGATTACTACAGGGAATTAATAGCCCCTGCCCCTTTAAATTCTCAATGATGGGTTTTAACCTGTCCTTAACCTCAGGTTTCAGTGGATATTGCTTCTTTTGTGGAAATAAGTGTGGCTCTTTGAGCTTGACAACTACAAGAATAGCATCTTGTACTCAACACACAGATTTTCCATCAGCCCACACTCTAGGATTTACAATTTTTTCAATTAAAGGGAGAGGGAGGGTGGGCTCCATATTCATGAAAACAGAGGCATGGACCTTGCTCAGTATATCCCTCCCCAAAAGGGGTGAGGGAGACTCTGGCACAATTAGAAATGTGTGAAAATAGCACAGAGTCCCAGTTACAGCTTAAAGAACAACTGAAGTAATACCTTTCAGCTCATCGAGACAGCTCACTATGGAAGCGGATCGGGAAGAAAGTGGGTCAGGGACTTCAGTAAACACAGAGTAAGTTGCCCCAATATCTAAAAGGAAATCAACCGTTTGCCACCCCCACCCAGTTATTAATAACTGGGGTTTCTCAGGTGTAATTAAGGTGCGAACTTGTGTGGGGACCCCCAGGCACCTTCAATCCTGATTGTCTTGAGAGTCTGACCCCTGAAACCTACGCCTCTGGGGGCAGTCTCTCCTCCAGTGTGGTCCCTTGCAGACTAGACATGGAGCCAGGGGTGGCTTAGATGCTTGAGGGCAATCCTGCTCGAGGTACCCCTCTTTTCACAGTAACAGCAAGCCCATCCTTTTTTACCTGGATCCCACTGGGCATTTTTCTCAGGCTGTTTAAGAACAATTCTGATGGCCATTACGAGGGCTTCCGCCTGTTCCTTTGTCTTCTTCTGCCTTTCTTTCTTTTCCTCATATTCCCTACCATAATAGACTGTTTGAGCCAGTTGCAACAGATTATCTAAAGGCTGATTTGGCCCATATGCCTGTTTTAATAGCTTAAAACGGATATCTGGAGCCGACTGAGTGAGAAATCTATCTTTTAAGATCACTCTTCCCTCTTCACTTTCAGGATCAATCTCAGTGAATCTGTGAAGGGCTTTTCTCAGTCTATCTAGGAATTTACTAGGAACTTTCTTCTCCTCCTGTTCTATGTTTGCCAATTTGGCATAGTTTAAAGTCTTAGCATGCACTTGCTAAGAATACATCCTTCAAGAATACATCTGACAAAATGACTCTGAACCCATCTTCCTTTAGCTGTATTATAGTCCCAGTCTGGTTCTACAGTTGGGGCCGCCTGATTCCCAAAGGGGAATTCCCATATGCTACTTCTATCTATTTCCCTTGTTTTCCACAGAACCGGCCTAATTGTGAAACAGTAATAATTTGAGATCCTTCAACCAGCCACCGTTAGCCGTCCTCCAATAGATACCGTGGCCAGGCAGTATCACATAGGAAGATCAGGCGTGTCTTCTTTAAGCTCTGGGGATCAAATCTATCCCAGTTTTTCAGGATATAGTTCAAAGGAGTGAGGCTGGAATTGTTAGCTCCCATCTGTAAGAGGAAAAAAGCGACAAGCGCCATCTTTCTACCGGAGGCGTCCCTCCCTGCTCTAGATGGGGGTGTAGGCAGATTTTACACCGAAGCTTTCCTTCCCTGGTCGGACTTAGTCTGCCCCTTACCAACACAGGCGCCGTACTTGTCCCTCCTGGTTCTACCACTGAGACGGGATGGAGATGCACCAGGGGCAGACCTGATGGCATATCTGACTGACATCCAGTTCCTCACCTTTAAAGCCTTGCTTGCCTCTGATGCCACCCGGGGTGCAATCAGAGTAACCTTCCGGAATGCCTCCCAAGCTAAGACCACTGGGGGAAACACTCGTCACCTGAGTGCCTGTGCACAATCCCAAGTATATTCCTGACCGCAGTAAGACTGGTACGAACATAAAACTAAGATGTTCCTTCCAAGCATCACCACACCAGTATAAGCGATAGCAAAAGAGATGGTGAAGGGCTGGCCAGTGAGGAAAAAGTGATTTTTGTCCTTGAGTTATTAGGGTCAGTCCTTCCAGTTCATTCCCTCAGATGCCACAGAAAGAATATCAAGGAGTTGGAACAAAAGTCACTGGAAAGCCTCCTCTGGTCCACTAAGAGCTAGCTTTACAGAAGGAAGAACGTCATTGTACTTCCAATCTGAGTAACCTTTAACCTCAGAGATGCTCTTGGAGCTAGAGCTCCGTCTAGCTTCCAAACTTTCGACTCCTAGCGAGGCTAGGTGCTTCCTGACTACCAATCCAAGTTTGGGACCTAAGTAACAGTACACAGTAACAGCATAGATCACAAGTCCCTTGAAAGTCTATGATCCGACAGATAGGTTAGCAGTTCGAATTCCCAAGAAGTTATGAAACGGTCAAAGAGACCGGAAAGTTTGATGCAGAAGGGAGACCTTGGTCCACACACTTTGCTCATTTCCCGTCGGTCCCCGAAGGAGGCATTGAGTGTCTCTTGGCATTGGCAGGTCGGTATAAACCCACGACAGGTTCCTGCCATAAGCCGTATGAGGTCACCACGGAACTGCAGAGCAGGGCTCCTCACTTGCTTGACGCAGGGCATGTCATTCATTCACACAAGCACGCTGTAGAGTCAGTAATGTACAGCAGAAAACGTGTTCACTAGGAGAACAAAGAACCAGAGCTCCAAGCATCCTTACCTTGCCCTGAAGGATCCCGGATGAGCCCCCAAGATGAAAGGTTGTTGCTGAACCGCAAAAGATGCCAGGATTCTTGGCCTCCAGAGGAGAATTCAATCTGGGGCCAGAGACGAGGCTTGATCCCTCAGAGCTTTTGTGTCATAAAGTTTTATTAAATTATAAAAGGGATAGAGAACGCTTCTGACATAGACATCAGAAGGGGGCAGAATGAGTGCCCCCTTGCTAGTGTTAGCAATGGAGCTATATACTTTTTAATTACTTATTACAGTGAATCAAAAGAACGTCTGGAGGTTGTAAAGACCTTACTAGACCCACGCTCATAATTTAGATTTTACGATGACAGGATTCGCCAGAAGGTTTTTTCCAGAAACTGTCCTCAAGCAGGATACATTATTTTTACATAATCCTAAGGAATGTAGATGGGAAAAAAAAGTTTGTCCTTTCCTCCTCCTTGAGAATTCTAGATCCCTCTCTCCTTGGGGACCCCCGGACTTCTTATCAATCTGCCTAGGAATTGACTCTCTCACTACCTATTTGCCCTTTGTCATCCAGAACAGAACTCTTTGATACCACCATTACCCTATGGCTTCGTTCACATCTTCCTTCTCCATTGTGTCCACCATTTGCAGATGTCCCAGAGTAGAAGTACCCTGGAAGGAGGGGAAACTGAGAAGATCAGGGACTGCCTCTCTTCTCCAGTACTCACTCACAGAGTGCCATGCCCAGAAAGAAGATAACTTCTCCCAGCTCACACGGGGTGCCCAGGGGACTTTCCTGAGATAAAAGAAGGCCACAAGAATAAAAAGTCCCGCAATGTGCCTGAAGCAACTAAGTTATCTGGAATAGGAAGTGGCACACTCCATGCCAAAGGCCATTGTCCAAAGCAATAGATATCTTGGATAAGAGAATTTATGATAGTTCCAAGACACAAACAAAATGTTAGAGCAGCCAGTTTCACACTGAGAATGAGGGAAAGAGACAGCCAAGAAGAGCACCCCTACTGCACCAGGGCTAACTCTGGGTGTTGGAAAGGCTGTGCAATTGTGCTAAGCTGCACCCCCTCATGAGTGGTCACAGCGGATGGAGGCAAACTTGAAAGCAACCCCAAGCCTCACACAGACCCATCAACACACAGGTCAGAATGCACTGGCACAAGAGGCTTGCGCACAGCCTATGACTATATACCATCTGAACAAAGAGCTGCTCTGCCCCAGGGATGACTCCTAGGAAGCCAAGCTTACATATTATTTACAAACACAGCCATTCCCTTCCCTGCAGACAGAAGACTGTGTGTGTGTCCAAGCTGTGTCCTCTCAGGAGCCACTGGAGAAGGAAACTCCAAGCTACTGGTTCTAATCCAAACATGGGGCAAAACAAACAAAAAAACAGCATAAATTCCCTCAATTGGATAGCAGCAAACCTTACACACTAGTAAAGGCTCCAAATCCAACTGGCTAAGGGACATTGACCAATATACTGAACTCTGGGTAGTCAAACTAAAAGATAAAAACAAGGGGGCAAGTCTGAGCATAGCCATCAGAGGCTGTGTACTGTGTGGGACTTCGGCTGAGTCATCATAGTCAAGCAAATAACACAGTAGGCAGGGTAGGGCAGGATCTAGAGCAGTTACTGTCATTCCATGACAGGAAGATCACTGAAGCTGATGGGGGGATGGACTGGAAATAACACAAGAATGACAGCAAGGAGACCAACTTTTTCATTTCTGATTGATGACCCCAATAAAGGCAATGGCAGTGGGAGAAGAGAAACCATTATAAAGACAAAAAACATTGACCAACTGGGTAACGGGGGTGGAGCGATAGGTTAAGAGAGAAGAAAGTACTGAGAAAGAATTCCAGAGAGCTAACAAGTGGATCAGCTTGTCTGCTCTAATTGCTTCTGGGATGGGAGATATTTATTGAAGTCAGGATATGTTTAGTCTGATATACTTCTGGGACCTTCCAATGAAAATGCATGAAATATGTATGTGTACAAGAGTCTAAAAATCATGGGATTAAGGTTATAAAAGAGTTATAAAGACATAGGTGTTAATGGAAAGTGGGTGGATCATACAAAAAGAACATTTTGATAAAAAGGAAAAAAATAAGACTTGTATCTTGGGCAACTGAAGTCTGGAAATATAGGGGGGATAACAAGAGTTGGGGAAAAAAATCATGAGCTCTGTCTTATCCTAGCTGAATCTGAATACATCATGGGGAAGAGCTAGTCAGTAGGCAGTTAGACTTGTCCGAAAATGAGGCCCTGTGATCAAGCAAGAAGTGAGGAGGCAGATGGGATCTAAGGAACAGGCTGGTGGCCTTCACTACCAATCTTGCCACTGCCCATTTCTACCCCAGGAATGTCAGAAGGTCTCCAATCCTGCTTTTCTTCACATGACAAAGGAAGGTGCTAAATGTATGATCTTTACATTTCTGTTCAGCTGTAAAACTCTAATCCTCAAATTTCACCTACCACTCATGACCCTTGTGCTCCCAAATGTTGACACATTTTATCTATTTTGATTATGCTGTCTCTTAAGTCTGAACTATGCTTCCCTGATCTTCTACCACCAGTCCCTCTGTCCCTCATCTTGTACCACTTATAACACTTTTGGTTCCAAGTACAAGAATCTTAATTTGAACTAGCCTAAATGGTTAAGTTGGCTTAAAGCTCAACATTCAGAAAACTAAGATCATGGCATCTGGTCCCATCACCTCATGGGAAATAGATGGGGAGACAGTGGAAACAGTGTCAGACTTTATTTTTGGGGGCTCCAAAATCACTGCAGATGGTGGCTGCAGCCATGAAATTAAAAGATACTTACTCCTTGGAAGGAAATTTATGACCAATCTAGATAGCATATTAAAAAACAGAGACATTACTTTGCCAACAAAGGTCCGTCTGATCAAGGCTATGGTCTTTCCAGTGGTCATGTATGGATGTGAGAGTTGGACTGTGAAGAAAGCTGAGCACCAAAAACTTGATATTTTTGAACTACGATGTTGGAGAATACCCGAGAGTCCCTTGGACTGCAAGGAGATCCAACCAGTCCATCCTAAAGGAGATTAGTCCTGGGTGTTCATTGGAAGGACTGATGCTGAAGCTGAAACTCCAATACTTTGGAGTTGACTCTTTGGAAAAGACCCTGATGCTGGGAGGGATTGGGGGCAGGAGGAGAAGGGGATGACAGAGGATGACATGGCTGGATGGCATCACCGACTTGATGGACATGGGTTTGAGTAAACTCTGGGATTTGGTGATGGACAGGGAGGCCTGGCGTGCTGCAATTCATGGGGTCGCAAAGAGTCGGACACGACTGAGCGACTGAACTGAACTAAACTGAACTTTATTGGGAGACCTGAAATCATGGAGAAGAAACTTAAAGTATAAATAAGTTACCCACAGTCCCCTTTAGAGATAATTGAAGAGTATGTGCCCTTTCTGTTTTCAAGAAAGGGGAGGGATGACTGGTTTTTGGTTACTGATTATCTCGGCTCCAGTTTTAATGGCCGCAAAGTCTACTGTAAAACATCAAAGTTTTTGAGGGAAAGAATGAAGAGGGTTTCTGGGGAGGCAGGCTGTGTTAGAGGATCTTGGGAAGACTGAGGGGAATTCACCCAAGTGATGGCTTTGTGAGGTCTTATACCTGTACCAGCCCTTCCCTGCCTGGTACTGAGAATAAGTCTGGAGCACGCCTGGGAAATCCTGGTGAGCAGCAAAAACGAAGCTGGCCCCAGCCCTGCACTGCCAACCACTGAACTGTCCCACTGAGCACTTTCGTACAGCCATTCACAGGCCTGCAGATGACTGACCGCCGACTCTGCTTCTGCTCATCTGCACCAGTGCATCAGCAGCTCACACTTGGAGGTAGCAATGTCTCATCTACTTACAAGTCCTGGGTCTGTCCTGACCCTATTAAATGTTGAGAAAATATCCCTAAAGGCCCCCAAATAGCTGTAAGCCCAGAGATCATCAAAGGACAGCCCTATATCTGCTCTTGAGGGGCTGAAGCAAGTTAGGTTAAGACCCAGAACAAAGTTAGTGATACCCACAAATACTATTTTGAAAACATGAAACCAAATATTATTGCATTAGTTTAGAGAATTTGAAAAATTAGTCATATCCCCTCAAGAAACTAGAGATTCCCTGAGATACTGTAAAACTAAAAATTGTGAGTTCTGCAACAACAACCCAGAGATGGGAGTAGCAGATTCTTCTGTAAATACAAGGCCTTGGTGGCTCGGACAGTAAGGAATCTGCCTGCAATGCAGGAGACCTGGGTTCAGTCCCTGAGCCAGAAAGATCCTCTTGGGAAAGGGAAAGGCTACCCAGTCCAGTATTCTTGCCTGAGAATTCCACAGACAGAGGAGCCTGGTGGGCTACAATCCATGGGGTTGCAAACAGTCAGACACAACTCAGCAACTAACACCAGTCACCAGGTACGTAAAAGTAAACTTTGCAGACTTCTGGTCTTTGGTTCCACATGTAAGGTGCTTAGAAATCACCACGCCATCTTAACAAGTAAAAAGCTGAACAAACTGGAAAATGATCAACTCTTGTTAGACTTGTAAGAGAACTAAGGTCACAGGGCAAACCACTGACCCTACACTGAAGAAAGAGACAGGCAAAAAATGCAAAGAATCACAACATCCCAGAGCAGTGGACTCCATGGGAACCAGTACTGGGGCAGGAAAACCTGAACTGTAATTAACTAGTTTCTGGAGGCTCAGTGTGGACAAGTCTGAGAGCTAAAAATTCCAGGAGGGTCCTGGAGAGTCAGAGAGAGGCCGCCACACCTTTGTGAGTTTTACGTCTAGAAGGGTTCTCACAGTGAAAACAGGAGAAAAATCTCCTTATGCTTCCAACAGGAGGAGAGGAAAAGGAACCATTCTTAACGCACCTCTCTTTTTTCAAGCTGAAGAGCAGGACTGCCCTGGTGTCCAGTGGCTGAGACTCTGCACTCGCAAAGCAGGAGGGCCGGGTTCAATCCCTGACCAGGGAACTAGATCCCACATACTGCATTAAAGATCCTGTGAACTGCAACTAAAACTTGGCACAGTCAAAGAATAAATTAATAAATGCACCAGAGCATTCTGTTCTGAGTAAGACCTGTCCTCAGGAGAAACGAGTGAACCAGAGCCTAACCTGCTGGGGTATTTTCAGAACCCACCTACCAACTCCAGCCCCCTTTAACCATCCTGTCCCACCTAAAATAGGAAACAAATAACTGAGACGCCTGTGAAATTCACAGTCAAGAGGCACAGACTCCCTGACAGACAGAGACCTGCTCACGGGGCCAGAGAAGGTTTCCCTCCCCCCACACCTCAGCACCACGTCACTACAGGCCCATGCACAGGGGTGCCTTTGCCCAGTCATCGTGTCTGGCTGTTAATAAAATCGCAAGGCATATCAAAAGGAAAACACTGAAAAGACAGAGCAAGTATCAAAGCCATACAAGGTAGAGATGCTGGAATTATCAGACTGAGAATTCAGAATTAAGCTATGATGAAAATGCTGAGGGCTCGAATGGATAGACAGCATGCAAAGGAAACCTTCCAGAACATTTTGGAAGGTTTGAAACTTCGCCTCTTGAGATCTATCTTTTGTTCTTCACTTAAGGACTGAGAGGAACCAGCTAGCAGAGCAAATCCTAAAGGGACAGGGAATCAGAGTATCTGAGCAGGGCTTACGCTCAAAGAGCCTGCCCTCTGACCTCCGAGGCTGCTCAGCAACCTAGAGGCAGCACAAGGGCAGATCCAGGTCTCCGGGCTCGGCCAGCTGATCCTCCCTGCACTGACTGGCCTCGAGCAGAGTATGACCTGTCTTCTGCTCTCCCTCAAACTGTACATTTCCTATTTTGGACCCTACCCCGTGCTCCAAGCCCTTCTCCATGATCAAGTGCAGAACCCCTTCAGCTTGAAAGAAAAGCTCAGGAACTCATTTCTTTGAAGGGTAAATTAGCAGCTGAAAGTGGCACAGCTCCCCCGGGTGTCTGCTTTATAAAACAGGAGCTTTGAAGCACGAAGGCAGATTTTAGAATTTATGATTCCAGGTTAAGGGATTTGGGTGGGGCTTGGAAGTACAGCTGGGTCTCTTTCTAAATCTCCCAAACTGCACAGGGGCAGCTTACCATGCACTCTAGGGCTATAAACACTCAAAGTCACTGTCTCTTTGCCAGGGAGGAGAGATTTTCACGAATGGGCTCTTTTTTGATCTCTCTACCACTCAGAGTTCACAGGGAGCTAATGCCTCTACTTAGAGATACACTAACTACTGGATGAACTGGGGTACAGTTGGGGACCTTGCAACAGATGAATCTGGCTAACCTGTGATGTTTCAACCAGGAAGATGCGGTTTTTAATTACTGAAACGGGGTCTTACATTGTTTTATTTCAATCAGACCCCAAATTAAATCTTTCACCACATTTCAGGAAAGTGTAAAAACTAACAAACACAGGATATGTTTCCTTTGCCTCATCTTCCTTCTGCCACACAAGTGCTAATGAGCAACAAAATGACCCCCCAAAAGAGTAATACCTGGAGAAGGGTATGGCAACTCACTCCAGTATTCTTGCCTGGGGAATTCCATGGAGAGAGAAGCCTGGTGGGCTACAGGCCATGGGATCGCAAAGAGTGGGACATGACTGAGTGACTAATGTGCACACACACACACAGGGTAATAGCAATAGGTTTTCTGCACTGATTCCATAACACAGTCAGGCACTGTTCTAAGCGCCTGACATGTAGTGTTTCATTTCATCTTCATGAAGAGAGTTAGGCGCTTTCATTATCCCTGCATTCAATGATTTGTCCAAGCTTTGCAGCTAGTGACCAGCAGAGCTGAAAACTGAGTGCACAACGCTCTTACCATACTCCTCCTCATCAGGAAAACCCCCATGCTTTCTGACACCTCACAAGAAAAGATCTGGGTGAGTGCTAAATAAAGGAAAACTGCTGTTTACAGATTTCAACATTTTTATAATAGCAACATAATTTAACAGGTAGAAATATAGCATAAATAGAATAGATTATCTTAAAAAAGACTCTCTATTTTGACAGACTCATTAAACACGTGATATATATAGCCTCTGACAAAGGGTTAGTATAGACAAAGCTATCACTTTTCCAGTGGTCATGAACAGATGTGAGAGTTGGACCATAAAGAAAGTTGAGTGCCGAAGAATTGATGCTTTGGAACTGTGGTGCTGGAGGAGACTCTTGAGAGTCCCTTGCTCTGCAAGGGGATCAAACCAGTCATTCCTAAAGGAAATCAACCCTGACTGTTATTGGAAGGACTGATTTTAAAGCTAAAGCTACAATACTTTGGCCACCTGATTCAAAGAACCAACTCATTGGAAAAGACCCTGATGCTGGGAAAGATGCTGGAAAAGGCAGGAGAAGAAGGAGACAGCAGAGGATAAGATGGTTAGAGAGCATCACTGACTCAATTGACATGAATTTGAGCAAACTGGAGACCCTGGAGGACAGAGGAGCCTGGTGTGCTGCAGCCCATGGAGCTGCAGAGTCGAAGGTGATTCAGTAACTGAACAACAGCAACAGAGTCTCTGAGCGCCTGCCGAGTTTCCCATAAAATGATGATAGTAGTTAGTATCTTAACTTGTATATAAAGTCATGTACATGCAAGTTCTTCAGAAAACGTCAGACCCCATCCAAGTGTCAGCAGCAATTATTTTTATACATATGCAGGATTAAAATGCAAAATACAAACTGTGTAACTTCAGTGATTCTGCATAAAAGTTAAAGGCTTCTATTCATTTTTTTTTCATTTATTTTTATTAGTTGGAGTCTAATTACTTTACAATATTGTAGTGGTTTTTGCCATACATTGACATGAATCAGTCATGGATTTACATGTGTTCCCCATTCTGGTCCTCCCTCCCGCCTCCCTCCCCACCACATCCCTCTGGGTCTTCCTAGTGCACCAGCCCTGAGCACTTGTCTCATGCATCCAACCTTGGCTGGTGATCTGTTTCACCCTTGATAGTATACTTGTTTTAATGCTATTCTCTCAGAACATCCCACCCTCGCCTTCTCCCATAGAGTCCTAAAGTCTGTTCTGTACATCTGTGTCTCTTTTTCTGTTTTGCATATAGGGTTATCGTTACCATCTTTTTAAATTCCATATATATGCGTTAGTATACTGTATTGGTCTTTATCTTTCTGGCTTACTTCACTCTGTATAATGGGCTCCAGTTTCATTCATCTCATTAGAACTGATTCAAATGAATTCTTTTTAATGGCTGAGTAACATTCCATGGTATATATGTACCACAGCTTCCTTATCCATTCGTCTGCTGATGGGCATCTAGGTTGCTTCCATGTCCTGGCTATTATAAACAGTGCTGCGATGAACATTGGGGTGCACGTGTCTCTTTCAATTCTGGTTTCCTTGGTGTGTATGCCCAGCAGTGGGATTGCTGGGTTGTATGGCTGTTCTATTTCTAGTTTTTTAAGGAATCTCCACACTGTTCTCCATAGTGACTGTACTAGTTTGCATTCCCACCAACAGTGTAAGAGGGTTCCCTTTTCTCCACACCCTCTCCAGCATTTATTGCTTGTAGACTTTTGGATAGCAGCCATCCTGACTGGCGTGTAATGGTACCTCATTGTGGTTTTGATTTGCATTTCTCTGATAATGAGTGATGTTGAGCATCTTTTCATGTGTTTGTTAGACAGGCTTCTATTTAAACCTGGCATTTTGAACAATATAAAATGAATGTTAAAATTCAAGCTAATAATTTAAAATTTAATTTTTCTTTACTAAGCATTTTATCTATATATTTCATTATATTTTAGCACTTTTAATTGTACATTTTCTCCTGGTTTTTTTTTTTTTTTTTTTTGAAAAGAGATCCCACATTTTTATTTTGCACTGGTACAAAATGAAAAAAAAGCCCCACATATGATGTAACTAGGCCTGGACTCAAGATTGTTCTCCATGAAAGCTCAAAGACATACTCCAAGGCAAATTATACTCTTATTAAACTGATTATCTGATAAAGACAATATGTCATCACCCTGTATTCCCACACATCACCCATGTGACACATCTACTGTTAACATCATTAATTGTCAATACAGGACAATTCATTCTAAGGCTCACCTGACTTATTAAAGACCAAGGACCATGTACGTTACAGATATTCTCAGAGAAGGCACTAAAACATGGCAATCTTCCTGTGCTAGTTTATTCTTGAGTTTCCTTGACTCTTTGCTTATATATTTGTGAAAAGAATCTTCTTAAAAAGAAAACAAGCTTGCCAAGCTGACAGCGTACAAATTTATAAAAGCATTTTAACTTTAATTGCTTTTATTGTCATACAGTCAGTCCAACACTACCAGTGTTTTTGGTAATTAGAGTCTAGTTGTAACTGTCATAGGATGACTGGTGTCTGCCGCCCTGTTGCTAATGGCAAATAGCTCCTGTGTTTAACCTCAGGCTCTTTTCTGTCTCCTAAACCTAGAGGCCATTATGAGTTTCCTTTTGGTCCCAAGATCAGTAATACTGAGGCCAAGCTTTGTAATACCCTCTCTCAGATAACAGAAGAAACCTTTGTAAGAAAAAGTTTTATTTTAAACTGATTACATTTTGTTCTTTTATTAGTACTAGCTCTAGCACCTAGATTCCACTCTGTAAATTTTGGTAACATACTGATAGACTGAATCAATGAATAAATGAACAAAGGGATAAATGACTAAGTGAGATAGGAAGTTAAGAGAAGCCTCTGGAGGTGTCTAACAGAAATCCTTTTAAAAAGGCAAGTAAGGGACAAACATACAGAATATCAGAAGTTGTGGGGAATCTCAGGAGGCTCCCACTCTTCTGCTCCCAGTGAGGTCTGGAATTGCCCTGAAACTAGCAATGTAACACGTTCCCTTTTTATTGTGATGGACAATGTTAGTAGTTCTTATAATTGTTTCTAAGAGAGATACAGCAAAGGTAGTAATAGCCTTTTCAATAGATCTCTTCTAAATGTTTTTATTAAGGAAGGAAATGACACCTACAAACACCAAGACTTGTTGAAGGATCCTGCTGCCTTGACTTTCCACATCATTTCTTTATTTAAAGAGAAAGGTATCATCCTGGTATGTACTTTGCCAGCCAAGTCTAGTATGTTAAACCTAAGGGGGCTGTGAGTAGATTTCATCATCCAGCTACAAACTTTTTAATTTACAGAAAGTAACCAAGACAGCTTGTTGAGAAGAGCCAACAGGATCTCCTGTGTCCTTGTTGTCACTCTGCCAACACAGATGCAGGACCTTGGAATGAGGAGCAGGACCTTCAGAACCAGAGGGCTGAAGACTGCAGGTTATGTCTAGAAGCTGCACGTAGTAGGAAGCAAAACAGCTTGTGCAACTCACAGTTTTTATTTATTTATTTATTTTTTCAACTCACAGTTTTTAATCTCTTGAGGCTCTAAAACAAAACAAAACAAAACAAAACAAAACTGTCTCTCTGAAGTTAGAAGAATAAATAAGGTTGACCCAGAAATAAGAGTTACCAGTGAGCTGGAACATATCCTGAAACCCTAGTCATCTCTCCATGTTAAGGGGTTTCAGAAAGAGGGTGATGGTATGTAGAAATGGGCAATTCTGTGCACCAATCACAGAAAAATAAAAAGTCTAATACTAATACCACATAATGAAGTAAACAGGGAGTAACAGGAGTAACACCCTGAAACGAAGGCACGATGAAGTGCCAGGTTGCATGGAAAAGTATGACTTCACAAGTCTCACAGCAGGGGAACCTTAACACAGAGAACCCACTCTAAAATGTGCTCATTCAAGTGACCATGGAAGATGCAACCAGGTCCTATACCCCCAAAACATCCATCCAGAAGGGGCATTTTCCCTTGAGAGCAAATGTAACTAGCTAATGTCAGCCATAGAAATAGATACACAAGTAATGAAGCAATCAATGAGCAACACTCAAAGTGTGGATATTTTAAAACAGTTCTTAAAATTATTTTAATCACATCTTCTGTAATCATTGCCATAATGATGTGTGTTTTAAAGGTGAATAAAACATTTAAGAAAAATCATTTTCTGGGATTTGTAACTTTATTGAAATGTTTAAGAAAATTTCGATGAATTGGTATTCAAGGTTTAAGGAAATTAGATACATAAGGTTTGTGAGTTTAAATGTATTACAGTTTGAATAATGATCAAATATTTTTAAAAATGTCCTTAATCAATTCAGTAATAGAAATTATTCCTGCCTGTGCACAAAGTTTTGTCAGATGTTTAATATCCCAAAGGCATATAAGGAGAAATTCAAAACTGAATAACTTCTATGTTGTTACATTAATAAAAATTGAATTTTCCATTTTCATAAAATATGTCCAGTAAAATTTATGCTACTTTCATTTAATTCACTTAAATATTTCCATCAGTTCAGTTCAGTCACTCAGTCATGTCTAACTCTTTGCGACTGCATGGACTGCAGCTCACCAGGCTTCCCTGTCCATCACCAACTCCCGAAGCTTGCTCAAACTCATGTCCATCGAATCAGTGATGTCATCCAACCATCTCATCCTCTGTCAGCCCCTTTTCCTCCTGCCTTCAATCTTTCCCAGCATCAGGGTCTTTTCAAATGAGTCAGTTCTTCACATCAGGTGACCAAAGTATTGGAGCTTCAGTTAAAGCATCAATCTTTCCAATGAATATTCAGGACTGATTTCCTTTAGGATTTACTGGTTTGATCTCCTTGCAGTCCAAGAGCCTCTCAAGAGTCTTCCCCAACACCACAGTTCAAAAGTATCAATTCTTCAGCACTCAGATTTCTTTATGGTCCAACTGTCACATCCATACATGACTAACTGGTAGCTAACATGCTACAAAGTGTTAGAGGAATATGAGAATGACTGAGGCATACCCTTTGCCCTAAGAGAACTTAAGTCTCATGAGACACAGATGTGCAAAAATAACAGGACCTGTATATTCAATGGAGAAGAGAAAGGCCAGGAAGGAAAAAGCCACAGATCATTATTCCTGCCTGGAAACAACTGAGAAAGTAGGGAAATGCAAAGTTGATTTGGGTAGATAATCAGTCCTAAATTTCTCTGTACCAGACAAATTACCACATTTAAAAAAAAAAAAACCACACACTCCAGAAAGCAAGAACTCCTAGAAAAGCAGTTTTCACATGTTCAGTATGCTTAATTGTGTTTTTGCTCTCTTTTATGCATGAATTATGCCAAAAAAAAAAGTATATGAAGAATTTCCACAACTACCAAGGGCTTCTGATTTTAACCATCAGCCAAATAGAATGAGGCATTCCACTGGGGAAAATGGTTAACCTAGTAGGACCAAAGTTGTTCTCCTTAGAAGGGACACCTTGGTCGAAAGTCCTTTGGTTGGCATCAGGCAACTTAGCTTTTGGACCACTCCCAGGGGATTCCTCATGTCACCGCCAACTCCTCTTGGTCCATTATTTCTCACACATACCCTGTCCCACCATGTTGCCTGCACTCATCTCCACAGAAGTCCCTATCTCAGGACAGGAAGTCCTAAGTGACATAAATGACCTCTCTCTTCACTACACATCTTCAAGCAGACTCCCACGCCTCTGGCCCATTGCGCTTCCTGGACTCATCTCTTCAGTGACCATCCTACCAGCTCCTTTAATATGCTCCTTAGTCCTCTCACACATTTTCATCGTCCGTTAGTTTCTCCCACATAACTCTGCATATTTCCACTAGCATTCCACACACCTCTCAGCTATAATTCTCTCATGACTCTTTCCCTTGAAATACCCATGGCATGCCAATTGCACACATATGCATATATCTTGCCTATAAGCTGAATTTATTTTTCTGCCTCTATTACCATGTCTTTCCCATATATTGTCAGGTGTGTTATTTACTTTTGTGTGTAAGTATATATAAGCCTTAAAAAAGCAAATGAATTTTGACACCTTCCATACAGTACTCGATATATAACAAATGGATTCTTACAATGAATTAAATATTAAAATTATAAAGGATAAGACCAGTAAAGTATCCTAGAGAGCATCAAGCTCAAGTTTTTACTTAAGTATTTTTTGCTGCTGCTTCTGCTGCTAAGTCACTTCAGTCGTGTCCAACTCTGTGCGACCTTAAGTATTTTTTGCTGCTGCTTCTGCTGCTAAGTCACTTCAGTCGTGTCCAACTCTGTGCGACCCCATTGACGGAAGCCCACCAGGCTCTTCCATCCCTGGGATTCTCCAGGCAAGAACACTGGAGTGGGTTGCCATTTCCTTCTCCAAATGCATGCATGCATGCTAAGTCACTTCAGTTGTCTCCGACTCTGTGCGACCCCATGGACAGCAGTCCACTAGGCACCTCTGTCCACGAGTTCTCTAGGCAAGAATACTAGAGTGGGTTGCCATTTCCTTCTCCATAAGTATTTTTTACAGACCTATATTTCCAGGAGTACTTAAAAGTTGCTATTTTTTAAAAGCAAAATAGAAAGTTCTTCTCGTCAGATAATTTTTGGCAATGCTAGATAAAACTGTATTTGGCAGATATCTTTAACATAGCAATTCACACAGTTCATGTGCTTTGTGAATCTCCAATAAGGAGATGTTGCTTATTGAATTGTCCATGGAATCATTGGGAAGTAACTGTTCCCAAGACTAGAGTTGCATGGAATATATATTAGAGAATGATAATCTATCCTGATCTCTACCCCACCACCAACACACAAGCCAAATAAAGCAATATTCCTTTTCATGTGGCTGAAAGAAGAATGATGGCCAGAACTTACACCTCTAGATTTCCAGACAAGGCTCCTTACTTTACATCATAGAAAATCAGTACTAAGGGAGATCTGCACGAAGAGACTTTACTAAAATTACCCTTATCTTTCATTAGTTTCTCCCATATATCTACCTTCCCACAATTGACCACCCTTTGAAGTCTATACCCTTTTCTTTTTTCTTGTTACTTCTCCATAAATTTATTTGTTAGAATGGTATATTAGCCCCTGAAACTAACCACCTCTTTGGGGGTCTTCATTTCTTACCTATGAAGACCTCCATGCACATAAAGATTAAAATATAAACATCACAAAAACTATATACCTTTTCCCCTGTTAATCTGGTTTTTGTCAATTTATTTATTTATTTTCTATTTTTATTTATTTATTTATTTTCATTTATTTTTATTAGTTGAAGGCTAATTACTTTACAATATTGTAGTGATTTTTGCCATACATCGACATGAATCAGCCATGGATTTACATGTGTTCCCCAATCTGATCCCCCCTCCCACTTCCCTCCCCATCCCATCCCATCAATTTAATTAGCAGGGCCTAATGACTGAATAAAAGAAAGTAGAGGAAAAGATATGCAGATCACACCACCCTTATGGCAGAAAGTGAAGAAGAACTCAAGAGCTTCTTGATGAAAGTGAAAGAGGAGAGTGAAAAAGTTGGCTTAAAGCTCAGCGTTCATAAAACTAAGATCATGGCATCTGGGCCCATCACTTCATGGCAAATAGATGGGGAAACAATGGAAATGGTAACAGACTTTATTTTGGGGGGCTCCAAAATCACTGCAGATGGTGACCACACCCATGAAATTAAAACACACTTGCCCCTTGAAAGAAAAGTTATGAGCAACCTAGACAGCATATTAAAAAGCAGAGACATTACTTTGCCAACAAATGTCCATCTTGACAAAGCTATAGTTTTTCAAGTAGTCATGTATGGATGTGAGAGTTGGACCATACATAAAGAAAACTGAGCACCAAAGAATTGATGCTTTTGAACTGTGGTGTTGGAGAAGACTCTTGAGGGTCCCTTGGACTGCAAGAAGATCCAACCAGTCCATCCTAAAGGAGATCAGTCCTGAATATTCATTGGAAGGACTGATGCTGAAGCTGAAACTCCTATACTTTGGCTAGCTGATGTGAAGAACTGATGCATTTGAAAAGACCCTGATGCTGGTAAAGATTGAAGGCAGGAGGAGAAGGGGATGACAGAGGATGAGGTGGTTGGATGGCATTACTGATGTGATGGACATGAGTTTGAGCAAGCTTCGGGAGTTGGTGATGGATAGGGAAGCCTGGTGAGCTGCAGTCCATGGGGTTGCAGAGTCAGACAGGACTGAGTGACTGAGCTGAACTGACTGATTATGGACAAAGACTAAATACCATAGGACATGAGGCTCTACTTTCCAATATATGCATTAATTAATGTAAGCTTTTATTTGCATATACTCATCTACATCCACAAACCTTCTTAAAAATTCATAGTTCAGTTAAATCTATTCAGAGGAGTCTGCACTGGTCTTATTTACAGAAAGCATCTTTACATTCTGTGGTTTTACCAAAATATCTTCAGGAGGTCCCAGATTCAGAATCCTTGTAAACAGCTAAGCAAGTTTGATCGTACACTTGATTTGCCTCCTATCTTCTTCCTTCCATTACTTGTTAATCAATCAATAAGCAGAGATGTGTAAGTCTAATAAGGTTTGAGGGCTTTTAATCTTGGGATATAGTCCATCTGATTTTTCTAAAGTAAACAGTCCTTTTTACCTTTAGAACTTCATACCCAGGTTACCGTTCCATGGATCAAAATCCAAAAGGCCCAGAAAGTGAGATCAACATAAAAGCCATGGAGAGAAGGAAAAGTCCTTTATGTGCAGCCTAACTGAACACCTGCCTCATCCTGGACTGGTGACCCGATTCTCTAAAAATCCATTGGATTTTCAGGCTTTAGCTAGAGATGACTATACACGAGTAAGCCCCAGCTCTTCATAAGTCATTTCCTTCTTCCTTTTCTATTCTATGCCTAATACTTTCACCAGCAAATGCCAACTAACAGTTACTCCTTGTGTGTAAAATAATTACTCTGCTAGCATCCTCACAATTTGACTTCTACATGAACGTTAACCACTGCTATGACAATAATCACTGTTACATTTTTACCCACAGCACCTCACAGAAAAAGATCACGCCCTATGTTGTCAAGGGAAGAAGCACAGCAAGGCTAATGAGTGAGGATTCTTCACATGACTAAGAACTTTTGATCTAGTTTCTGCAGGACGAGGTGTGAACATAGCAAGGGTGCCAGTTTCTAATGGGATTTCTAGTTCTGCTCATTTTAACAAGCATTTTTTACAACAACTTAAATATATACTGATTAAAAAGACCCAAAGTCTTGCCCCCAAAGACTTGAGTTAAGTGAAAGCAAGAGAAATGGGAAAAGGCATTTTGAAGGTAGTGTGGAGAGTGCTGATCAGAGGCAAATTTACTGCGATGGTGACGAAATTCAGGCTTCTGTATCCACAGGCCCTTCTGAGAAGGGTGGATCTTAGCAACATGTTCCCACAAACATAAGCTTTTGTGGGTGACAAAACTAAAATATTTGTGCACACTTTTTCTTAACAATGGCTGCCCAAACTGTTCACACTCCAGGTCCTGTGCTATTAGACATCTGTCCTGATGCTACCCTCATGTATTTACAGGGTTCAATGAATTTTGACTGTTAAGGACTTAGGAATCCACCCTCTAAACCACCACATAGACACCTTGTAACACAAATAATAGTCCACACCACTATGACACTGCTGGTGTTAGCAAAGATCTCAAAAATTATCATTTTTTTTTCAACATGAAATCAAGACAAAAGTCAATTAAGTAAATAGTCAAAGCTCAATCACTCATCACTGAAGCTACTGAAAGGACTGGCCATCTTCTGAAGGCTCTGAACATGATTAGCAAAGCAACTTTGGTAGAGAAGTGTATACAGTGCTAGCTTTCTGAAATGGAAATTTTCATGTGAAGATGAGGTAAAGCAATTCATAACACTAACTGGGATGTTATGGAATTTGGAATCAATAAGCCTTTGGAATTCTCCAAATCTATCTATGGACTATATTGATAGATATATAAAATATAAACATATTTATATACATGCTTATGCATACACATGATTTTAATTATGTCAATCCAAATTCCAAGTGTACTTGGATGATTTTACCCAAACAACCTGCTCTCTTTCCACGTGTCACAGAAGCTATGGCAGAGAACTAGACTCAAAACTCTGTTTCTGCCTTATTACCGTACTCAAGTTCTGTACTTTGAAACACAGAAGATTGAGAACAAAATCAGACAGACATCAGTTGTTATTTGATAGTTAAATATAAGGAAAAGTAACAATGGATCTCACAGGTCAGTTGTCAACATGGTCAGTTTCCAGTTTCCAAATATCATGACCTTTTCTCCAAGGCTACATACAGTCCATCTCTTGAACGGTGCTTGAGTTAAGGCAGAAGATATTAAGACTGCCACCTACTGCTCACAGGAAACTAGCCATTCTGAGAGAATACCCTACAGAACACCAAACTGTTTCTATCTCTGCTGCTTCTAAAACTAGGGACAGTAGCTGTGATCTTTCCTATTATTGTCACCACCCTATCTCTTTTTCTCCCACCTTTTCTTATTTTCTTTTCCTTTTCTGTCTTATTCAGAACCTCTCACATTTCTATTTTTTTGAAAACTAGCTTGTAAAGCATTTGGCTTTTTTTTTTCCATCCAGAAAAAAAATACTTAATAAGAATGTTAAACTGATTTTCAAAAGCTTTTGCCATTTTGTTTTACTCATCCAAAAAAAAAAAAAATTAGTTCCTTTTTTGTTTTATTGGCTAGATGCCAGTGAGAGCAAGGAAGGGCCCTCTCCTGGGACTCCCACTGTGTTCCCCCCGGGTCTTGTCTAGGTTGAATGTGACTATTGTGGACTTGTCCAATCTCCACCGTGCAGGCTGCAAGCTCCTTTACAACAAGGTTACTGTCTGTCTTCCAGAGTCCTTCACTGGCAGAGAGCTTTTCACATAGAATGGATGCTCAGGAATTACTTGTGAAGGAGGGGGAATAATGCCTGTGAGATTTCATCTGGTAAAAAGCATTCAACAGGACTATACTCAGCCCCTTCCTTTTAGATGACAATTACAGTCTCAGTTGTAATATTCGGAGAGGGCAATGGCAACCCAGTCCAGTTCTCTTGCCTGGAAAATCCCACGGATGGAGGAGCCTGGTAGGCTACAGTCCATGGGGTTGCGAAGAGCCGGACACGACTGAGTGATTTCACTTCCCCTTTTCACTTTCATGCACTGGAGAAGGAAATGGCAACCCACTCCAGTGTTCTTGCCTGGAGAATCCCAGGGACGGGGGAGCCTGGTGGGCTGCCGTCTATGGGGTCGCACAGAGTCAGACACGGCTGAACCAACTTAACAGCAGCAGCAGCAGCAGCAGCAGTTGTAATATTCCAGTTTTGATAAGTCACCTAGCTAGAAAATGAATTCTAGGTTCTGCTATTAACTAACTATGTGAGTTTAGACAATCTCACTGAAGATGTTTCCTCATATGTAAAGTGTAAATTTCTACTTCATTGAAATATTGAAATAAATAAATATAAGAGCATTTATGTAAAACATGGTATCTTTCACCTAATGAATAGGCACTATTATGACCAATATTATGATACAAATGCAAAGTATGATGCCTGGTACAAAGTAGGTATTCTCTTTGATATTATCAGCTATATTTGTAAGTGCCAGGCACTTAAGGGCCTCTGTTCAAATAATAATGCAAGATGAAGTCTTGTTTCTACTGTGGAGCTCTTTTTTCAACCACAGAGCTTTCACAAAAGTTCCAGAAGATGGACTTTAATGAAAAGTTGTCAGTTTAAAGAACATTTCCAGGAGCTTGAACACTATATGGAAACATTACACCTAATTTAGACTGTTGTTTTTTTTTTTATCTTTCCCAATGAAGACTCACTAGAGGATTCTACAGTGAAGTTAAGTGAGTATAAATAGAGAAGTAAAAAGAATTATTAGGCCATTAACTGAGAGTATCACCAACTTCAGCCTTTTAGAGTGGTAGCATTATTTTGCAGTGTGAAGCATGTTGTTAGCAGTCAGATCAAGTTCCAAGTCCTAATTCTATCATCCTTTAGTTTTGTGACCCAACACATTTTTTCTGAACCATTCACATCAAAGTTTTCACATCTCTAAAATAGGGATAATGGTTGCACACACATACACACCCAACAGGTAATTGTGGTGATTTTGTTAAATAATGTACGTGAAACACAGGTGCTCAGTAAATGCTAATATTCCCTTTGGTGAGGGCAGCAGAGCACAAAGATTTACTATTGAACAGATGTTACAATCAAGAACAGATTGCATACCCATTTGTGCTCTAATACTTAATAAGATTCTACAAAGACACAAATTATGAACAAATGTAGCTAAGAAATTTTGAAATGAGATATAGAACAGTAAAGATTTTTCTAACCAATTATCCCAGAATTATACAAATAATAAAGAAAAAAATTACCGTGTATAAATTCTTCCATTCTTACATTATCTAAATTTGGAAATCACATTAATTCTCCTTACAATGACTACCTCACTAATGAGTTTACCAACTGATATACTACATTGCCTGTAAATATTTCATCTTATTCATTTACTAGGTTTATCAACTGAATTTATCATGTGTTTATTTACTGATTTCATTTATTGAATCCATATTATATATCTGAAAAAGAGACTCAGATATAAATGAACCAGACTGTAATCCCATGAGAGCAAAACCAAATCTAACAAAGTTCACAGAATATGGGTAACCACTGAGTCACATAGGCAGCAAAGAAAAATTTCCTTTCTCATTGGCTGATATGAATAAATCACATATGAAATGCGTACCCTTCCCAATGGCGCAATACACACATGCAGGAACTGAACTCTGCTAGAAACTACTATCTATATGTCATGAATTTCTCTCATTCTCAGAAAACATAATTCTTTGCAAAGATGGTTGATTATTCAGAGAAAGATTTTAGGCATTTTTTGTGTGTGTGTGTGTGTGTGTTTCAATATTGGGTAGAGGAACATAGAAAATATCCTTGACCTTAGATGGCCTCAGCATGTGGTTAGTTACCCTGCTAGTGGATGAACTACAGGAAAACATATATTCACCTTTTCGTTTTTTTTTTTTTTTTTTTTTTTTTTTTTTTTTTACCATGTTCCCAATTCCTGAGGCCAATGAGGAGTAAAGAGCTTAAACTTTCTAGGAGTACTCTAAAGTCTGCATCCTAGACACACTAGTTTCTGAAATTTAAAAATTTTAAGTCACCTTTTTCTCTCAGAATGTTGAAATGAAGAGAAAAGAGAAAGAGAAGCTGACAAGATGGCAGAGTAGCAGGTGGACATGGAGTACATCTCTTCACAGATACATCAGGATACACCTTCAAACACAGACGTGCATGCAGACCACCAGCTGGGAGCAGGTAGGAGTACCTGACCAGCAGAAGGGAATATATAGAACCACATAAAACTCAAGATCAAGCCCTGCGCCTTTGGAGTGGGAGCATTGACTCCATGACCCTAAACTAAGAGAACTAACCCTAGGGAGCATCAAATAGTGAGAACTCCCACAAAGGAAACCACTTGAATACAAGACCAGGCATCACTCAACCACCAGTAGCACCCTGAGCAGCACGCCTCATCTAAACAACAAACAAAACAAAAATACAAACCCAATCATCAGCAGACAGGTTTACCGCCTTACTCAGCCTTTCCCATCAGAGGAAAAACAAAACAAAACAAAAAACTCAGCAGAAATCTCACACAGTATGAAGCTTACAAAAGCCACTGCACCAATCTTAGGAGGGCAGAAACCAAAAGGAAGAGAGAATTCAACCTTGAAGTCTTGGAAAAGGGGACCTCAAACACAATAAATTAAAAAAAAATAATGAAAAGGCAGAGAAATACTGCACAAATGAAGGAACAAACTAGAAACACAGAAGTCCAAATAAGTGAAGAACAAATAGGCAAACCACCTAGAAAAGAATTCAGAATAATGAGAGTAAAGATGATCAAAAACCTTGAAATCATAATGGAGAAAATGCAAGAATCAATTAACAAAGACCTAGAAGAATTAAAGAATAAACATACAGAGACAAGAAACACATTACTGAAATTAAAAATACTCTAGAGGAATCAATAGCAGAATATCTGAAGCAGAAGAATGAATCAGTGAGTTGGAAGATAAACTGGTGGAAATAACTTCTGAAGAACAGAATAAAGCAAAAATAATGAAAAGAACTGAAGATAGTCTCAGAGACCTCTGAGCCAATATCAAATGCACCAACATTTGAATTATAGGGGTTCCAGAAGAAGAAGAGAAAAACAAAGGGTATGAGAAGATTTTTGAAGAGATTATAGTTGAAACTTCCCCCAACATGGAAAAGGAAATAGTCAATCAAGTCCAAGAGGTGCAAAGAGTTCCATACAAGATAAACCCAAGGAGAAATATGCCAAAATACATACTAATCAAACTAACAAAGATAAAACACAAATAAAGTATATTAAAAGCAGCAAGGGAAAATCAACAAATAATACACAAGGGAAACCCCATACACTTAACAACTGATCCTTCAGCAGAAACTCTGAAGGCCAGAAAGGAATGGCAGGATATATTTAAAATACTGAAAGGGAAAAATCTACAACCAAGATTACTGTACCCAGCAAGGATCTCATTCAAAATTGATGGAGAAGTCAAAAGCTTTTCAGACAAAAAAATTAAGAGAATTCAGTACCACCAAAATAGCTTTACAACAAATGTTAAAGGGACTTATATAGTCTGGAAATAAAAGAGAAGGAAAAGACATATAAAATCAAACACCAAAAAATTAAGAAAATGGGAATAGGAACAAATATAAACAATCAGTTCACTTCAGTTCAGTTCAGTTGCTCAGTCATGTCTGACTCTTTGTGACCCCATGAACCGCAGCATGCCAGGCCTCCCTGTCCATCACCACATCCCAGAGTCCACCCAAACCCATGTCCATTGAGTCAGTGATGTCATTCAGCCATCTCACCCTCCATTGTCCCCTTCTCCTCTTGCCCTCAATCTTTCTCAGCATCAGGGTCTTTTCAAATGAGTCAGCTCTTCGCATCAGGTGGCCAAAGTATGGGAGTTTCAGCTTCAAGATCAGGCCTACCAATTAAAACCCAGGACTGATCTCTTTCAGGATGAACTGGTTGGATCTTCTTGCAGTCCAAGGGACTCTCAAGAGTCTTCTCCAACACCACAGTTCAAAAGCATCAATTTTTCAGTGCTCAGCTTTCTTTATAGTCCAACTCTCACATCCATACATGACCACTGGAAAAACCATAGCCTTGACTAAATGGACCTTTATTGGCAAAGTAATATCTCTGCTTTTTAATATACTGTGTAGGCTGGTCATAACTTTCCTTCCAAGGAGCAAGTGTCTTTTAATTTCATGGCTGCAATCACCATCTGCAGTGATTTTGGAGCCAGAAAAATAAAAAGTCAGCCACTGTTTCCACTGTTTCCTCATCTATTTCCCATGAAGTGATGGGACCGGATGCCATGATTTTAGTTTTCTGAACGTTGAGCTTTAAGCCAACTTTTTCACTCTCCTCTTTCACTTTCATCAAGAGGCTCTTTAGTTCTTCTTCACTTTCTGCCATAGGGTAGTGTCATCTGCATATCTGAGGTTATTTGATATTTCTCCTGGCAATCTTGATTCTAGCTTGTGCTTCCTCCAGCCCAGCATTTCTCATGATGTACTCTGCATATAAGTTAAACAAGCAGGGTGACAATATACAGCCTTGACGTACTCCTTTTCCTATTTGGAACCAGTCTGTTGTTCCATGTTCAGTTCTAACTGTTGCTTCCTGACCTGCATACAGGTTTCTCAAGAGGCAGGTCAGGCACTCTGTCTGATCAGATCTAGTCCCTTAAATCTATTTCTCACTTTCACTATTAGTCATAAGGGATTTGATTTAGGTCATACCTGAATGGTCTAGTGGTTTTCTCCACTTTCTTCAGTTTCAGTCTGAATTTGGCAATAAGGAATTCATGATCCGAGCCACAGTCAGCTGTAAATAGATTAAATGATCCAACCAAACGACATAGACTGGCTGAATGGATATAAAAATAATATATATATATATATACACACACACTGTCTATATGTATGTATGTGTGTATATATATATATATATATATATATATATATATATATATACTGTATATATATATATGTATATACTATCTATAAGAAACCCACTTCAGACCTCAAGATACATATAGACTGAAAGTGAGAGGATGGAAAAATATATCCCATGCAAATGGGAAGCCAAAGAAAACTGGAGTGACAATCCTCAGATCACACAAAATAGACCTTAAAATAAAAACGATTACAAGAGATAAGGAAGGACACTACATAATCATCAAGGGATCAGTCCAAGAGGAAGACATAACAATTGTAAATATCTATGCACTCAACATAGGAGTACCTCAATACATAAGACAAACACTAACAGACATAAAAGGAGAAACTGACAGTAACACAATAATAGTAGGAGACTTTAATACCCACTCACACCAATGGACACATCACCAAAACAGAAAATTAATAAGGAAACACAAGTCTTAAATGATACATTAGATGAGATGGATCTCATTGATATCTTCAGGACATTCCATCCAAATGCAGGAGAATACACCTTCTTCTCAAGTGCACATGGGACATTCTCCAGGATAGACCACATCTTGGGGTCACAAATCAAAGATCAGTAAATTTAAGAAAAATGAAATCATACCAAGCATCTTTTCCAACCACAATGCTATGAGACAAGATATCAATCACAGAAAAAAAACTGTAAGGAACACAAACACATGGAGAATAAACAGTATGTTTCTAAATAATCAGCCAGTTACTGAAAATATCAAAAGGGAAATAAAAATATTCTAGAAACAAATGGCAATGAGATCACGACAACTCAAAATTTATGGGATGCAGCAAAAGCAATCCTAAGAGAGAAGTTTATAACAATACAATCCTACCTCAAGAAACATAAAAAAACATTGAATAGACAACCTAACTTTACATCTAAAACAACTGGAAAATAAAGAACCAAAAACCTCCAAAATTAGCAAAAGGAAAGAAACCATAAGGATCCAAACAGAAATAAATGAAAAAGAAATAAAAGAAACAACAGTAAAGATTAACAAAACTAAAAGGTGGTTCTTTGAGAAGATAAACAAAATTGACAAACCTTTAGCCAGACTCGTCAAGAAAAAAGCAACAAGAATCAAATTAACAAAATTAGAAATGAAAAAGGAGAGTTTACAAAGACAATGCAGAAATGCAAAGGATTATAAGAGACTATTATGAACAACTATATGGCAATAAAATGGATAACCTGGAAGAAATGGACAGATTCTTAGAAAAGTTCAATCTTCCAAGACTGAACCAGGAAGAAATAGAAACTATGAACAACCCAATGACAAGCACTGAAATCGAAGCTGTGATCAAAAATCTCAAAACCAAAAGTCCAGGACCAGAAGACTTCACAGGAGATTTCTATCAAACATTTAGAGAAGAGCTAATGCCTATCCTTCTAAAACTCTGTCAAAAAATTGCAGAGGAAGGAACACTTCCAAACTCATTTTATGAGGCCACCATCACTCTGATACCAAAACCAGACAAAGGCAACACACAAAAAGAAAACTACAGGCCAGTATCACTGATAAACACAGATGCAAAAATCCTCAACAAAATTTTAGCAAATAGAATTCAACAACACATCAAAAAGCTCATACACCATGATCAAGTTGAGTTTATTCCAGGGATGCAAGGATTCTTCAATATACTCAAATCAATCAATGTGATACACTGTGTTAACAAATTGAAAGATAAAAACCATATGATAGTTTCAACAGATGCAGAAAAAGGCTTTGACAAAATTCAGCACCTATTTATGATTAAGACTCTTCAAAAAATGGACATAGAAGAAATCTACCTCAACATACTAAAGGCCATATATGATAAGCCTTCAGCAAACATTATTTTCAATGCTGAAAAACAGAAAGCATTCCCCCTGAAATCAGGAACAAGACAAGGGTGCCCACTTTCACAACTATTATTCAACGTAGTTGTGGAAGTCCTAGCTACAGCAAACAGAAAAGAAAAACAAATAAAAAGAATCCAGATCAGAAAAGAAGTAAAGCTCTCACTGTTTGCCAATGACATGATACTGTACATAGAAAACCCTAAAGACACTATCAGAAAATTACTAGAGCTAATCAGTGAATTTAGCAAAGTCGCAGGATATAAAATCAATACATAGAAATTACTTGCATTTCTATATACTAACAATGAAAAATCAGAAAGAGAAATTAAGGAATCAATCCCATTTACCATTGCAACAAAAAGAATAAAATATCTAGGGATAAACTTACCTAAGGAGACAAAAGAACTGTACAAAGAAAATTATAAGCCACTGATGAAAGAAATCAAAGATAACATAAACAGATGGAGAGATATTCTATGTTCTTGGGTAGAAAGAATCAATATTGTGAAAATGACCATACTACCAAATTCAACCTACAGATTCAACGCGATCCCCATCAAATTACCAATGGCTTTTTTCACAGAACTAGGACAAAAAATTTCACAATTCATATGTAAACACAAAAGACCCCGAATAGCCATAGCAGTCTTGAGAAAGAAGAATGGGCCTGGAGGAAACAACCTTTCTGACTTGTTGAGCTACAGTCATCAAGACAGTATGGTACTGGCACAAAAACAGAAATATAGACCAATGGAACAAGATAGAAAGCTCAGACATAAACCCATGCACATATTGGGTGCCTTATTTTTGACAAAGGAGGCAAGGATATACATACAATGGGGCAAAGACAGCCTCTTCAATAAATGGTGCTGGGAAAACTGGACAGCTAAATGTAAAAGAATGAAATTAGAACACTTCCTAACTGTGAATCACAACAAACTGGAAAATTCTTAAAGAGATGGGAATACCAGACCACCTGACCTGCTTCCTGAGAAATCCATATGCAGGTCAAGAAGCAACAGTTAGAACCAAACACAGAACAGACTGTTTCCAAACAGGAAAAGGACTATGTCAAGGCTGTGTATTTTCACCCAGCTTATTTAAGTTATATGAAGAGTACATCATGAGAAATGATGAAGCACAAGCTGGAATCAAGATCTCTGGGAGAAATATAAATAACCTCAGATATGCAGATGATACCAGTCTTATGGCAGAAAGCAAAGAAGAATTAAAGAGCCTCTTGATGAAAGTGAAAGAGAAGAGTGAAAAAGTTGGTTTAAAACTCAACATTCAGAAAACTAAGATTATGGCATCTGGTCCCATCATGTCATGGCAAATAGATGACGAAACAGTGGAAACAGGAGAGACTTTATTTTGGGGGGCTCCAAAATCACAGCAGATAGTGATTGTAGCCATGAAATTGAAAGACACTTGCTCCTTGGAAGAAAAATTATGACCAACCTAGACAGCATATTAAAAAGCAGAGACATTACTTTGCTGACAAAAGTCCATCTAGTTAAAGCTATGGTTTTTCCAGTAGCCATATATGGATGTGAGAATTGGACCATAAAGAAAGCTGAGCGCCAAAGAATTGATGCTTTTGAACTGTGGTGTTGGAGAAGACTCTTGAGAGTCCCTTGAACTGCAAGAGGATCCCACTAGTCCATCCTAAAGGAAATCGGTCCTGAATATTCAATGGAAGGACTGATACTGAAGCTGAAACTCCAATACTTTGGCCACCTGATGCAAAGAACTGACTCATTGGAAAAGACCCTGATGCTAGGAAAGATTCAAGGTGGGAGGAGAAGGGGATGACAGAGGATAAATTGGTTGGATGGCATCACTAACTCGGTGGACATGAGTTTGAGTAAGCTCTGGGAGTTGGTGATGGACAGGGAAGCCTGGCATGCTGCCATCCTTGGGGTTGAATGTTGGATAAGTGTTGGATATGACTGAGTGACTGAACTGAATGGAACAGGACACACAGCAATAAACTCAAAATGGATTAAACACCTAAATGTAAGACCAGAAACTATAAAACTCTTAAAGAAAACACAAGCAGAACACTCGATGACATAAATCAAAGCAAGATCCTCTATGACCCACCTCCTAGAGTAATGGA
The DNA here is from genome assembly GCF_963930625.1 of Muntiacus reevesi. NCBI lineage: Eukaryota > Metazoa > Chordata > Mammalia > Artiodactyla > Cervidae > Muntiacus > Muntiacus reevesi. Next base: position 3,233,491 of record NC_089255.1, on the reverse strand, counting down.
AATAAAAACAAAAGTAAACAAGTGGGACCTGATTAAACTTAGAGGCTTTTGCACAGCAAAGGAAACTATAAGCAAGGTGAAAAGACAACCCTCAGAATGGGAGAAAATAATAGCAAATGAAACAACTGACAAAAGATTAATTTCCAAAAGACATAAGCAGCTCATACAACTCAATGCCAAAAACACAAACAACCCAATCAAAGAGTGGGAAAAACACCTAAATAGACATTTCTCCAAAGATGTACAGATGGCTAACAAACACATGAAAAGATGCTCAACACTGCTCATTGTTAGAGAAATGCAAATCAAAACTACAATGAGATATCACCTCACACTGGTCAGAATGGCCATCATCAAAAAGTCTACAAACAATAAATGCTGGAGAGGGTGTGGAAAAAAGGGGATGTTCTTGCATTGTTGGTGGGAATGTAAATTTATACAGTCATTACGGAAGACAGTATGGAGATTCCTTAAAAACTAGGAATAAAACCACCAAATGACCCAGCAATCCCACTCCTAGGCATATACCCTGAGGAAACCAAAACTGAAAAAGACACATGTATCCCATTGTTCACTGCAGCACTGTTTACAATAGCTAGAACATGGAAGCAACCAAGATGTCCATTGACAGATGAATGGATAAAGAAGTTGTGGAACATATACACAATAGAATATTACTCAGCCATAAAAAGGAACACATTTGAGTTAGTTCTAATGAGGTGAATGAACCTAGAGTTTATTATACAGAGTGAAGTAAGTAAGAAAGAGAAAGATAAATATCATATACTAATGCATATATATGGTACTGAAGAATTTATTTGCAGGGCAACAATGGAAAAACAGACATAGCGAACAGACTTATGGACATGGGGAGAGGGGAGGAGAGGGTGAGATGTATGGAAAGAGTAACATGGAAACTTACGTTACCATGTGTAAAATAGACAGCCAACATGAATTTGCTGTATGGCTCAGGAAACTCAAACAGGAGCTCTGTATCAACCTAGAGGGTGGGCTGGGGAGGGAGATGGGAGAGGATTCAAGAGGCAGGGGACATGTGTGTACCTATGGCTGATTCATGCTGAGGTTTGACAGAAAACAGCAAAATTCTGTAAAGCAGTTATCGTTCAATTAAAAAATAAATTTTTTTAAAAGACAATCTCTTTAACAAGTGGTGCTGGGAAAACTGGTCAACCACTTGTAAAAGAATGAAACTAGAACACTTTCTAACACCATACACAAAAATAAACTCAAAATGGATTAAAGATCTAAATGTAAGACCAGAAACTATAAAACTCCTAGAGGAGAACATAGGCAAAACACTCTCTGACATAAATCACAGCAAGATCTTCTATGACCCACCTCCCAGAATATTGGAAATAAAAGCAAAAATAAACAAATGGGACCTAATGAAAATTAAAAGCTTTTGCACAAAAATGGAAACTATAAGTAAGGTTAAAAGACAGCCCTCAGATTGGGAGAAAATAATAGCAAATGAGGAAACAGACAAAGGATTAATCTCAAAAATATACAAGCAACTCCTGAAGCTCAATTCCAGAAAAATAAATGACCCAATCAAAAAATGGGCCAAAGAACTAAACAGACATTTCTCCAAAGAAGACATACAGATGGCTAACAAACACATGAAAAGATGCTCAACATCACTCATTATCAGAGAAATGCAAATCAAAACCACAATGAGGTACCATTACACGCCAGTCAGGATGGCTGCTATCCAAAAGTCTACAAGCAATAAATGCGGGAGAGGGTGTGGAGAAAAGGGAACCCTCTTACACTGTTGGTGGGAATGCAAACTAGTACAGCCACTATGGAGAACAGTGTGGAGATTTCTTAAAAAACTGGAAATAGAACTGCCATATGACCCAGCAATCCCACTTCTGGGCATACACACTGAGGAATCCAGATCTGAAAGAGACACGTGCACCCCAATATTCATCGCAGCACTGTTTATAATAGCCAGGACATGGAAGCAACCTAGATGCCCATCAGCAGATGAATGGATAAGGAAGCTGTGGTACATATACACCATGGAATATTACTCAGCCATTAAAAAGAAGTCATTTGAATCAGTTCTAATGAGATGGATGAAACTGGAGCCCGTTATACAGAGTGAAGTAAGCCAGAAAGATAAAGAACATTACAGTATACTAACACATATATATGGAATTTAGATAGATGGTGGCGATAACCCTATATGCAAAAACAGAAAAAGAGACACAGAAGTACAGAACAGACTTCTCTCTGTGGGAGAAGGTGAGGGTGGGATGTTTCGAAAGAACAGCATATATATTATCTGTGGTGAAACAGACCACCAGCCCAGGTGGGATGCATGAGTCAAGTGCTCGGGCCTGGTGCACTGGGAGGACCCTGAGGAGTCGGGTGGAGAGGGAGGTGGGATGGGGGACCAGGATGGGGAATACGTGTAACTCTATGGCTGACTCATATCAATGTATGACAAAACCCACTGAAAAATAAAAAATAAAAAAATAAAAATAAATAAAATTAAAAAATAAAAAATAAATAAATTTTTTAAAAAAGAGTAAAGAGAAACAAATACAAACCAAGTCAGAGATCTATATTAATATTCATAGACTAGAAGGTATTTATAAGGATAGATATAAGAGAAAACTGAGTTAATAAGAAATAAAACAAGAAAGACAATGCTTGAAATAAATTTTCTTACATTTTGTTAGCTCCAATAATTTCAGCATGGCAGAAAGAAGGAAAAACCTTCTATGTGACAGAGGGAGTCACCATGGGGCAATGGGGAGGGCCATGGAGTGAGGGTTTAGAGGCCTGGGTCCTGTCCCAGCTGAGCCTTTGGTGGGCTGTGTGACCTTTCACAAGACCTTAATAGGGCGCAGAATCCTGTTGTATAAAATATAATATGTGGGCCAGAGAATGTTTGTGTAATCTTAAAGATGACTTCTAATGTTTTTTTCTACAAGTATATGTATGTGCCTATATCTATAAATCCATATTTTACTCTTCAGCGAGGAGACTGAATTGAGCTAAAAACAGGTTAAAATAGATGGGCCAAGTGGGGCTTTCCAGGGCTGGTGGGTGTGGGCAGGTGCCTGGGGATGCAGAAAGGTATTCAGGGACTTCTTTGCATACAATAAGGTGGTGGAGCAATGTAGGAGAGTAAGCAGCTCAAAGAAGACCAAAGTTCCTGCTGTAATACAAAGAAGGATTTCAAGGTTACCAAAAGGCAGTCAAAGGGCACAGAAAATGCAGATGCCCAGACACTACAACCGGGGTGGAGAAAGAGAGGAGTCCAAGGGTGAGGGTGGTGCAGCCACAGGGAGTCAATGGTCAGGATAATTAGTGTGGGACAAATATGGTAAAGAAATCCTAGAAGGATACTGCTTAGTGCTGTGGTTTAATTACAAATACCTATTTTTAGAAACAAGATATTATGCAAACAAAAAGCAGCAGAAGTATCAAAGTCACCTATCTGTTTTCTCACTCCTTTTCACCCTCTTTGGCAGTTCTCAGAAAAAGGAGAAAGATTTAGTGACATCAGGAGGCTGTCAGCACTGCCATAATTGCCACACAAGTCACAGCAGCCAATTGTTCCCCATCTCCCTAAGAACCAGCCCTTATAAAACTAGACAGCAGAGGAGAAGTGGAAGCAAAGCCAGCATCACCCTGAGGCCCAAGCAGGAGGGACCCCACGCTCTGGCCAACCTTGTCTCCTCAGGGCTGAGAAACTGTGGGTCAAGGTGGGTGCCCCAGGCTCGGGCCTTCTTCAAGACTATGTTCCTGGATCCAGAAATCTTTCTTATTGAGCCTGTTTCCAGGAAGCGAGTGAGTGAGTGAGTGAGTGAGTGTGTGTTACTCAGTCATGTCAGACTCTTTGAGACCTCCTCCATCCATGGGATTCTCCAGGCAGGAATACTGGAGTAGGTAGCCATTCCCTTCTCCAGGGGATCTTCCTGACCCAGAGATCGAGCCTGGGTCTCCTGTATTGTTGAAGGCAGATTCTTTACCGTCTGGGTCACCAAGGAAGCCCTACAGGGACTATATAGACCTCTTCTTCAGATCTATCACCTAAGAAGCAACCACGCCACCAAAAGGCATACCCCTCAGCTCAAGCATCATCCTGAGGGTGACTCCAGGGATTTTCAGGACAGGGCTTAGATGCACAGACTGGGGGTCCATATATGTGTGCAAGCAGATCCTCCAGTGTGAGAAGTGGGGATATGGCGATATCCAGCATGCACTATTGGCTGGGGGTTGCTAAAACCTGGGGAACCAGGGGCTATGGACAAGGGCCTCATGATACCACATTCTGGCATGGAATTTCCAAGGGTGACTCCATGCAGGGCCCTGTGGGGCTCCTGGGCACAAGGCCTTTGTGTTCATTTCCTTGATTATGGGAACAGCCTTCATTCAGGCCCCATGACCCTCCCTGAATTTCAACGGCAGATTCAAGCAATTGTTAATTAGGGAAGGGGGGACAAGAAAGACCAAGGAGAAACAGTCAAGAGCAGCCTTGGGGCAAGGCCCTCTTTCCCTATCAACAGATACACACAACAATATCTTTGAGCCATTTGTAGACAGTGAACCCGTCCCCCCAGGTGGGAGAAGTTAATGACTAACAGTGGCACGCTGCCCGCAAGCATGTAGACCCCAGGCCAGCTGGACCTGAAGGCTGATGATGCAGACTCCCACTTACCTCACCACCAACCCATCAGAGCAATGTCTGAGCTGATCAAGTCCTCTCTGAACCATTACTGTAAAATTTGTCACTATCTTCCTCAACTGGGGACACTTGGTTTTGAAGGCATTAGCCTGCTGTGCCCCACTTTGCCTGGCAAAACAATAAAGCTGTTCTTTTCAACCTCACCCCAAACTTGGTCTCCAAGATTTGACATGGCACAGATGTACAGAAAAGCTGAACTTGCAGCATTAAGAGTTTGAGAACTCCAAATTGACCCTGGCTCCTAGCATCATTCAGTTGCAGATGGAAGAAAATCCAAATTGAGGTGATTCAGAAAAAAATAACAGTATATGTTTGTGTGTTGGGGAGGCAGAAGGGTAGTTTTTGTCCTGTGTAACTAAAATGTCCAGGAGCACCCATGTCTAGGCTCAGCTTACCCTGTATTACCAGGACCTGGTCTTTTTCCATTCCTTGGCTCACTTCTACTCCACAGGGGCTTCATTGTCAGTTTCCAACTTGGGGCAGGATGACTGCTAGCAGCTTCAACCCTATCCCATCCTCCCAAGTTCAAGTCCAAAGCCAAAAAGAACTTTCTCTATTAGCAAACAGTGAAAGCATGATTCTTGAACCTATCCTTGGGCCAATCAATGAGATCAGAAAAATAGAACATGTTAATCAGCCAAGCCCAAGTCATTTCCCCCACTCCTTAATCCCCCCAGAGCAAGGGAGAATGAAAGTCAACTTCACTCAAATCACCAGGTTTGAGAGTTGGGGCAAGATGGGTCTCCAAATGGAAACTCAAAAACAAACAAGAAATACTCCAAACAGACTATGACTGCTAGGGTTACCTCTGGTTCCAAATTTGTTTGGCTCCATGAAAGATTCCTTAAAAAGCAGAAATAAAGTTGAATATTTTATTCAGCACTACAAATTATTGAAATAAATTTGGATTCTTAATCATGGGAAAAATAGTTTAAAGTAATGCTTTGTGATTGATGAATAGAGATAAGGTATGAAATCATGGTTACCAATAGTCTAACTCCAGAAAAACTTCACAGCAAATGTATTTATTCCCCTAGGAAAAACAAATCAGACAAAATTCTTAGTGCTACCGTGATACCGAGAGGCCAACTCCATGAGGTACAAAGATATAAGGGAATATCCCCTCTTACTATTGTGGAAACAGTTGCAGCAAAGCAAAGATGACACGAAACTTTCTAGTAGGAAAGCTGTCAAAAGCAAGTAGGTATTGATTGTTATGGGGGGGGCAAAAAAAGATAATTAAAAAAAGAATTGAGGTGTGTATTAATATTAAAGGAATGAGATCAATATGTTTTTTACATGTTCAGAAATCAAAAGTGGTCCATGGCATTCATTTATCTGTTTGTAGTTTTTTTTTTTCTTTCTTTCTTTCTTTTTTTTGCTTTTGGATCCTGTGCAAACACAAAAAAGCTTTGCTTCAGCAGAAATTGGTAAGATAAGCATTTGCTGTCTGCAGCCTGTGCCTCTGCTGGACGCTGATCCCCAGGGGCTCCAAGACCCAGGGACACCAGAGGGTTGCAAACTGGGCTTGAGAAGCAGGTCAGGGGAGGGTGGGTGGGGAGGTGGGTCTCTTCTGTAGAGGGCACAGCTGGAGATGTGGTCAGTGAAATGCCTGCACCATGACTTCTCTGATGGACAATGAATGTCCACTGTGATTCTGATCCACTATGATCATGCAGCCTCCTTTCCCGGTGGGTGGCCAGATACCATTTCTTTTTCCAGTGACCTGTTAAGCCATTGACAGATACCCTGCCAGCAAACCCAAGTGTAGGCAAGTGGGAGAAAAGTGAATGGATAAAAACCATGCAGCACTTTTAAAAGAATCAATATCATACTCTCCACAGTTCTCATGGAAGCTCTGAACAGGTCGTGAGTGTTCTGTCCATCACTGTCTGGCAGACAAGGCCCTCAGCCACATGTCCCCGCTGTTCTGTAACCAAGAGGCAAAGCTGAGGAATCACGGGACGGCATCTTGTGTCAAGTCTGCCACTGACTCCTGGCAAGACCCAGAAAAATCATTTGACCTCTGGGTCTTGATTCCTTGTTTTATCTACTGACAGTGGATGTGAGGCCACTGCTGGAAAATAACAGGCTACCAGGATGCTACAGGAACTGAAGATTTTATCGTTTAAAAAGTTGGTTTAAGCTTGTTTTGGTCCCACAGTGCTGTGTTCATGAGGCATTTCTCAGAACGCAAAGGCAAAAACACACAGAACAAATGGGCTGGAAGCACAGAACCCACCTGTCCCCCTCGTCCACGCCTCAGGAGCTCCTGAGGGGGCTTTGAGGAGGTGGAGAGATAGAACCATTTGGAAACCACTCTTCTATAGATGACAGCCCTAAAGCTGAGAGGGAGTAATTAATCGGCTTGCAGCTAGTTAATGGAAAGCTGTGATGAACATAGGGCTATTGACCTCTGGTCTAATGATCATTGTTAGACACCAGGTGACGGCTTTAATGAAGATTGGCAGACTTCAGAAGGCACAGTCTGGCTCTTTAAAATGAGCCTGGGAATTGAGTTCCCATAAGATGTTTTCTAGCTAACCTAAACACCCCTCCAGCTACAATTAGAAATGCTGGGTAGGATATAGCAAATATTGTTTTAAGTGCAAAGTTAAGCTCACAAGAAACAGTGAAATCTTTAGTTTGTTAGGGCTGCCACAACAAAGTACCACAGGCTGGGTGGCTTAAGTAATAGAAATTCATTTTCTCACAGTTCTGAAGGCAGTCAAAGACCAAGGTGTTGGTAGGGTTGGTTTCTTCTGAGGCCCCTTCTCCTTGGTTTATGAATGACTACCTCTTCACCACGTCTTCATGTGGTCTTTGCCCTGTAGGTATCCATGTCCAAATTTCCTCGTCTTACAAGGACACCAGCTCTAGTGAATAGGGTCCAGCCCAATGGACCCTATCATTTTAACTTAATCACTTTGTTGAAGACCCTGAACCCAAATACAATCACATTCTGAAGACTAGAGGACTAGGACTTCAACATGACTGTGAGATGTGGACGTGGTAGGCGGGCTACAGGGGGAGATGAAATGCAGCCCCAAACAGTGATTTACGAGTTTCCAAAACTAAGTACAGATGAACTGATAATTGTTAGTGTGTTTGAGCTGTTGTGGTAGATGTCTTGAGCAGGCTGGAGGAATAACTGTCTCAGCAACAAAGCACTTGAGCCCCCATTGGAGACAAGAGAGAAGGTTTTCAGCCTAAGCAAGACAAAGTGTTAGAACCAAGGTCTTGAAATGCCTGCACCCTCAGTGAGAACAGGGGCTCTAAATGATGCACTGGCCATCACTCGGTGACAAGGAAGCTCAGCTCAACCTGAATTTTGGTGGAATAAAGGAAGGGATGGCCTCATAAGGACATGTAACTAGGAGTCTATACCTCAAACTCTGCATGCGTGCATGTGTGCCCAGTTGTATCTGACTCTGTGTGACCTGCACGAACTGCAGCCCACCAGGCTCCTCTGTGGAGGATTTCCTAGGCAAGGACACTGGAGCAGGTTGCCATTTCCTTCTCCAGGGCATCTTCCTGACCCAGGGATTGAACCTGGATCTCTTGTGGGTTCTTTACCACCTGAGCCTCCAGGGAAACCCAGAACCTCAGACTGGCATGGAGAGAAATCTGATAATGTCAGTACGACCTGAGAAGCTTTGAGCTTAGGAATTAAGCTATTAATGTTTGTGTTGCAGCACAAAAGCAGATAACTTAAAAATTAACAATAATGTTTGAAAAGTGATTGGATAATGAATACCCTTACTTTGTCAATCTCTAGTCTAGAACATAGGTCTTCCCTGGTGGCTCAGACTGTAAAGAATCTGCCTGCAATGCAGGACACCTGGGATCTGCCCTTGAGTTGGGAAGACCCCCTGGAAAAGGGAATGGTTACCCACTCCAGTATTCTTGCCAGGAGAATTTCATGGACAGAGAAGCCTGGACATAGTCCATTGGGTCGCAAGAGTCAGAAGACTGAGCAACTAACACACATTGTCTAGAACACATTATATAAGATTGTTCCTTAAATTTGGAAGACCTTGCTTATAAAATCATCTAGTCCTTGTGTGTGTGTGTGTGTGTGTGTGTGCGTGTGTGTGTATGCGCATGGGTTGGGTACGGTTTTACAGTTTCAATTTCATTAATGGCTATATATCTATTAGATGTCCAGAAAAACATCTACTTCTGCTTCATTGACTACATGAAAGCCTTTGACTATGTGGATCACAACAAACTGTAGAAAATTCTTCAAGAGATGGAAATACCAGACCACTTTACCTGTCTCCTGAGAAATCTCTATGCAGGTCAAGAAGCAACAGTCAGAACAGGACATGGAACAATGGACTGGTTCAAAATTGGGAAAGGAATATGTCAAAGTTGTATAATGTCACCCTGTTTATTCAGTTTCTATTCAGAGTACATCATGTGAAATGCCTGACTGGATGAAGACAAACTGGAATCAAGATTGCAGGGAGAAATATCAATAACTTCAGATATGCAGATGACACCACCTTAATGGCAGAAAGCGAAGAGGAACTAAAGAGTCTCTTGACAAAAATGAAAGAGGAAAGTGAAAAAGCTGGCTTAAAACTCAGCATTCAAAACACTAAAATCATGGCATCTGGTCTCATCATACCATGGCAAATAGATGGGGAAACAATGGAAACACTGACAGACTTGATTTTCTTGGGCTCCAAAATCACTGCAGATGGTGACTGCAGACTTGAAATTAAAAGACGCTTGTTCGTTGAAAGAAAAACTATTACCAACCTAGACAACATATTACAAAACAGAGACATTACTTTGCCTCCAAAGTCTGTCTAGTCAAAGCTATGGTTCTTACAGTGGTCATGTATGGATGTGGGAGTTGGAAAAGAAGAAGGCTGAGCTCCAAAGATTGAAACTTTTGAACTGTGGTGTTGGAGAAGACTCTTGAGAGTCCTTTGGACTGCAAGGAGATCAAACCAGTCAATCTTAAAGGAAATCATTCATGAATATTCATTGGAAGGACTGATGCTGAAGCTGAAGCTCCAATACCTTGGCCACCTGATGTGGAGAGCTGACTCATTGGAAAAGACCCTGATGCTGAGAAAGACTGAAGCCAGAAGGAGAAGGGGACAACGGAGGATGACATGATTGGATGGCAACACTGATTCAATAGGCAAGTTTGAGAAAGCTCTGGGAATGCTGAGGACAGAGAGGCCTGGCATGTTGCAGTCTATGGAGTCTCAAAGAGTTGGACATGACTGAGTGACTGAACAACAATAATACATTTTTTCTTGAATCAAAACCAATATTTTCAGTAATTTTTACTCTCTAAATAAAATATATATTTAGTTCAAGTTTTCCTATTTGAATAGAATTCTATTGTTTATATTCTAATTTTATATCCCTGAACTGTAGCATTGATTTTTATGTCCCCTTTTCCACCTTTAAAGATGTTTATTTCCCCATTTTTAAGGTTAATTTTACTAAAAGTTTGTTTTTTATTAATATTTTTCAAGAATTGGCTCTTGTCTCTTCTGGAGTTCTCTATTTTCTCTTATTTCATGGATTTTGGGCTTTCAATTTTATTTCCTTCCTCCTACTTATTTGGGGTTTAATCTGTTTTTCTATTTTCATATATAGGCCATATGATCTCTGATGCATTCTGTTTTATAACATAAAAGCAGACAATACACAGACAAACGGGCAAAACTATGTTTCAACAAAACCATACCTACAAAAATAGGCAATGGACCAAATTCAGCAAACAGACCATAGTTTGCCAATGCCTAGTCTAGACAATAGAAAAAAAAGAGGAAAATCTCTTCAATTAAGAGATTTAATTAAGAGAAAATCTCTTCAATTAAGAGACTACTATTACCTTAGTACCAAAATCACACATGGAAAAGAAAGAAAAAGAAAGGTCAATGCTACTTGTGAATACAGAAGTAAAAATCCTACATAAAACATTGCTAAACTGAATATAACAATATAGAAAAGTGATAATGCAATGTGATGAAATAAGGACTGTCCCAGGAGTTAAAAAGTCATCTAACTTAGACCATCTATTAATTCATTTAGTACAATTTTAATCAAAAACTCAACAGCTTCTTAAGCAACTTGTCATGGTGATACTCACATTAACTCAGTAGACCAGGAAAGGTCAAAGCTATTTCTAAAAATAAGAGTTGTTTTCATAGGTATAGACTTACTTTGAGACTATAATAATTTAAACAGTGCTATATTGACTTACCAAGTCCATATATACATATGGGAGCTAGTATATGACAGAACAGATAGGACAAATCAAATGGTGAAAAAATACACTTTAATAATTGGTGCTGAACATTTTGGTAATCCATATAGCAAAACACAAAAGCAGGTCTCCAACCTGTGCATAAAAAATTAATGTCCTTGGTGTAAGAAGCAAATCTCTAAAATTTGGGGAAATGTTTTTATAACTTCAGTATAAAAGTTAATTTCTGACTTCAGGATAAAAATTAATTTCTGAAACATGACACAAAACTCCAAAACTATAAGAGAGATTATCAATTAGGCTACATTAGAACTAAAAACTATCACAAAAGGTGCAGAGTGAAAAGGCCAATCACAGGCCAAGGGAAGACTCACACAGTGCGTGAACCAAATAGACATTTATGAAAAAGACACACGGCCCAAGGGAAAGACGTGTAATCGATAAGAGCTGAGAAGTCACAGACAACATCCAAATGACCAGTGAGTGTATACAGTGACTAACCTCACTAATAAGAGAAAGTTTATTCACTGAAAATTCCATATAGTTATTAAAATGAATTACATGGCAATATGAAATACAATTTATATGCATCAGAGTGGGAAAATATTAAAATGTCTAATAAATCTAGTGATTGATGCGTAAGAAGGTGGGAAATTGTTTTTATGAGGTATAAATTCATAAGGTCATTCCCAGAGTGTCTTAGAGGCTTCCCAGGTGGCACTGGGGTTAAAGAACCCACCTGCCAATGAAGGTTAGACATAAGAGACGCTGGTTCGATCCCTAGATTGGGAAGATCCCCTAGAGGAGGGCATGGGAACCCACTCCAGGATTCTTGCCTGGAGAATCCCACAGACAGAGGAGTTTGGAGGGCTGCAGTCCATGGGCTCTCACAGAGTCAGACTCGACTGAAGTAACTTAGCACATACAGAGGGTTTTACACACTTCAAAAAGTGTGACTGCTGAGAAAATGGAGATTCTCCAAAGAGTGGCCACTGGCAGACAAATTTGGCCTATCACATATTCTATGTGGTTTGATACAAAACTTACATTCATAAGAACATCTCTTTTATGTGATCAGTGAAGTGTAAATTGGTTAAACTGCCTTGAAAAAGAACTGGATAGTATTTAAGAAAGTTGAAGACGTATGTCTAGATAGGTAGATAATAGATAAATAGATTATGATACACAATGAGCAGAAATCTACTCCTGTTGTCTACCCTAGAAAACTGTTTGCAAACATTCACAAAGAAACAGGCTCTTTATACTCATCACAGTACTGCTTGTAACAAAACAAACAAACAAAAAAACTGGAAAAATCTAAATGTCAATAAACCAAAGAACAGATAAACTAATCCAAGGGTACAATAAATTCTACATAGCTAAAAAAGTTTAAAAGAGAACTCCATGAGTCAGCAAGAACAGACTTCAAAAGCATGATGTGAGATGCATAAAAAAGTAACAAAAAAAATCAGTGTTCATAAACACATAAGGTATAATAAAAGCACAAAAACATGCTCAGGAACAATAAAAATACACTTCTGGAGTAAGAGGAAGATGGAAAGTGAAGGGTAGATTTTTTATCCACTTATAATGCTTTGTTTTCTACTAAGTAAAAACTAAAAGAGAAAGAGAAACTTAAAGGAAAATAGCAGAAGTTTAATATTTGTTTAATTTTAGTGATGGGTATATGGTATGGATGGGCTTCCTTTGGCTTAGGGGGTTAAGAATCTGTCTGCAATGCAGGAGACAGGAGACGTGGATATGATCTCTGGGTCAGGAAGATCCCTTGGAGAAGGAAATGGCAACCCACTGCAGTATTCTTGCCTGAAAAATCCCATGGACAGAGGAGCCTAGTGGGCTATAGTCCAAAGGGTAGCAGAGTTGCACACAGCTAAGTAACAAAGCATTTTATGTGTACTGTATTTCTTTTGACTTTAATCTATTTGAAATATTTCATAGTTGAAATTAATATTTAAAGGAGTCTGGAATCAATAAATAAAGTTTTAATTGCAAATTTTCTTATTGAAGTTCTCAATTATTTTCTTTTTAATAAACAAATTTCCCAAATAAAATTGCCAAAAGAACAAAAATAAACACAGAGGAAAGGCCTTTAACAAGGTTGATTTATTCATCCTTCCTACATCTATGTTTACCTGGTAAGCAACAGAAATGATAAAGAGATGCAGAAAGAAAGAGTAAGGCAAAGTCCAGTTTGCCTGGTTCTTAGATGGAAAGATGGAGACGGAGACACAAATGGCAACAGCTCCTCACACCCACAGGGATACAGCAAAGCAGCACAGGTGCTCGTCACAGAGGTGTAAGGTCAGCACCCCCCTTAGAAGCCTCGCTGTCATCCCTCCGTGAGGTGCATTCTGACTATAAAGGACACACCAGGACCCCACCAGTGCCAGCTCTCAGAATCTCTCCCAGGATGGAACTCCTCACCGCTCCTTCATCCCTTTTGAACTTCTCTGCACCCCATCTGGCCTCTCTTGACAGGTTTTACTTAATTTTATACACACTTTATGCCATATTTGAGCTAAATTTTTTGTATATTTTAATTCTATTTTTTGTATATTTTTCATTTGCATAAGTAATTTTCAAGTGCAAGTTTATGTAGATGGATGGATGGACGGACAAGAGGAACCCAGCAGACGACTGTCCATGGGGTTGCAAAGAGTCGTACACAACCGAGTGACTAAGCACAGCACAGAATGGATGGATGGATGGATGGATGGGTGAAGAGTGATGGACAGGTTAATACATTTATAGAGATGAGAAGTAACGAATGCAACAGAAAGATGTTAGATGCCTCAACTGAGAGATAAGTCCCGGTTTCTGGTTTCTTTGAAGTACAGCTAACCAATCTTGGGAAGGAAGGAGTTAAAGCAGCTGACTTTATCCTGGTTACTGAAATGAAAGAAGACAGGTGACCCAAAATAACTGTAATCATACTGATGACCATCTTCCTTGTAGAGAGATGAATATTATCTGCTACGAGGAAGACTATATGGATCACAGCTTTGTCTAACCCAATGAAACTCAATGAGCCATGTCGTGTAGGGACACCCAAAATGGATGGGTCATGGTGGGGAGTTTGACAAAATGTGGTCCACTAGAGAGGGAAACCACTTCAGTATTCTTGCCTTGAGAACCCCATGAACAGTATGAAAAGGCAAAAAGATATGAAACTGAAAAATTAACAATAACAACAACAACAACAAAGATGTCCTTTTCATCATAGGAGACTGGAATGCAAAAGTAGGAAGTCAAGAGATACCTGGAGTAACAGGCAAGTTTGGCTTTGGAGTACAAAATGAAGCAGGGCAAAGCTAACAAGAGTTTTGCCAAGAGAATGCACTGGTCATAGAATACAGCCTCTTCCAACAACACAAGAGACAACTCTACACATGGACATCACCAGATGGTCAATACTGAAATCAGAATGAATATTTTCTTTGCAGTCAAAGATAGAGAACCTCTATACAGTCAGCAAAAATAAGACCAGGGGCGGACTGTGACTCAGATCATGAACTCCTTATTGCCAAATTCAGACTGAAATTGAAGAAACTAGGGGAAAGCACTAGACCATTCAGTAATGACTTAAATTAAATCCCTTACTATTATACAGTGGCAGTGACAGATAGACTCAAGAGATTAGATCTGACAGAGTGCAAAGAACTATGGAAGGAGGTTCATAACTTCATATGAGGTGGTGATCAAAACCATCCTCAAGAAGAAATGCAAAAAGACAAAATGGTTCTCTGAGGAGGCCTTACACATAGCTGAGAAAAGAAGAGAAGGCAAAGGAGAAAATGAAAGATATACCCATCTGAATGCAGAGTTTCAAAGAATAGCAAGGAGAGATAAGAAAGGCTTCCTAAATGATCAATGCAAAGAAATAGAGAAAAATAATAGAATGGGAAAGACTAGAGATCTCTTCAAGAAAATTAGAGATACCAATGGAACATTTCATGCAAATATGGGCACAATAAAGGACAGAAATGGTTTGGACCTAACAGAAGGAGAAGATATTAAGAAGAGGTGGCAAGAATACACAGAAGAACTATACAAAAAAGATCTTCATGACCGAGATAACCACGACGGTGTGATCTCACCTAGAGTCAGACATCCTAGAATGTAAAGTCAAGTGGGCCTTAGGAAGCATCACTACAAGCAAAGATAGTGGAGGTGATGGAATTTCAGTTGAGCTATTTCAAATTCTAGAAGATGACGCAGTGAAAGTGCTTCACTCAATATCCCAGCAAATTTGGAAAAATCAGCAGTGGCCACAAGACTGGAAAAGGTCAGCTTTCAATCCAATCCCAAAGAAGGGCAATGCCAAAGAATGTTCAAACTACTGCACAATTGCTCTATCTCACACACTAGCAAAGTGATGCTCAAAATTCTCCAAGTCAGGCTTCAACAATACTTGAACCGTGAACTTTCAGATGTTCAAGCTGGATTTAGAAAAGGAAAAGGAAGCAGAGAGAAAACTGCCAACCACAGCTGGATCATAGAAAAAGCAAGAGAATTCCATAAAAACATCTACTTCTGCTTCATTGACTACTCTAAAGCCTTTGACTGTATGGATCATCAACAAACTGGAAAATTCTTCAAAAGATGAGAATACCAGACAACCTTACCTGCCTCCTGGGAGACCCATATGCAGGTCAAGAAGCAGCAGTTAGAACCAGACATGGAACAACAGACTGGCTTAAAATTGAGAAAGGAGCATGTCAAGGCTGTATATTGTCACCCTGTTTATTTAACTTACATGCAGAGTACATCATGAGAAATGCTGGGCTAGAAGAAACACAAGCTGGAATCAATATTGTAGGGGAAAATATCAATAACCTCAGATATGCAGATGACACCACCCTTATGGTGGAAAGCGAAGAAGAACTAAAAGTCTCTTGATGAAAGTGAAAGAGGAGAGTGAAAAAACTGGCTTAAAACTCAGCATTCAAATACTAACATCATGGCATCTGGTCCCATCACTTCATGGCAAATAGATGGGGAAACAATGGAAACAGTGAGACTTGATTTTCTTGGGCTCCAAAATCACTGCAGATGATGACTATAGCCATGAAATTAAAAGATACTTGGTCCTTGGAAGAAAAGTTATGACCAACCTAGACAACATATTAAAAAGCAGAGGCATTACTTTGCAAACAAAATTCCATATAGTCAAGGCTATGGTTTTTCCAGTTGTCATGGACATGTGAAATTTGGACTGTAAAGAAGGCTGAGTCCTGAAGAATTGATGCTTTTGAACTGGAGAAGACTCTTGAGAATTGCTTGGACTGCAAGGAGATCAAACCTGCCAATCTTAAAGGAAATCAATCCTGACTATTCATTTAAAGGACTGATGCGAAAGCTGAAGCTCCATTATTTTGGCCACTTGATATGAAGATCTGACTCACTAGAAAAGACCCTGATGTTGGGAAAGATTGAAGGCAGGAGGAAAAGGGGATGACAGAGGATGAGATGATTGGACAGTGTCACCAACTCAATGGACATGAGTTTGAGCAAGTTCTGGGAGTTGTTGATGGACAAAGAAGTCTGGTGTGCTGCAGTCCATGGATTCTCAGAGAGTCAGACATGACTGAGTGACTAAACCGACCTGAACTGATGAGGAAGACATTCCTTACCTGTGAAATGCTCTTAGCTAGAAGTCTCTGGATTAAGATTGTCAAAGGAAAAATAATGTTTCCCTAAAGATATCATTCTCTAATATTCTGAAGGCATAAAGATCAACTTTGTCAAGCAAGTATTCCAGAATGCATTTCTTTCTTCAGGGCTATATTAACTCTCTAAGGTATAGTCTCTAAAGAACTTCAGCATCCTCACAGCCTGCGTGTCATCATGCTGGTTCACTGTACTGGCAACGTCATGCTAACTGAACTTGATGGGCAGACAGGTGATGTACCCAACATGCTCTAGTAAGAGATGTATGCCAGAGGATTGTCAACAAGCCTGACAACAGCAAACTATCACTTCTGTAAAGTTTTCAGGGATCCAAGAGCCTAGGGTACTCCCTCTAAATTAAAAGATAAAACTTATTGTACCTTATACCTCCTACCACTAGGCACAATGCTCAGCACTTAGTAGGGCTCTTTGGATTTTGCAGGCAAGATATGCTGAACTGTGGAAAACTGATCCCACATATCAATCTAGTAAGCAACTAAAGGCTACCAGTTCCTTGTAGGGTCCAATTCAAAAGAAAGCTCTGCAGCAGATCTAAACTGAATACAGGGCTCTATTTTCTTGGGCTGTTTGACCCAGCAGGTATGGCTATATCAGAGTTCTCTGTGGATGATGAAGTTGCTATATAGTCTCTAAAAAGCCTAAATAGAAGACACACAGTACAGTTCCTGGGATTTTAGAGCAGGGGCTTGCCCTTGCAGCAAAGGACTACTCACCACTCAACAAAAGCTCCTGAAGTGTTAACAGGCCCCAACAGAGATTGTGGTCCTGAGCATTGGACATCACTAACCACACAACTTGAGCTGTTCATTAAATGTTTTGTGTTATCTGCTACATCAAGTCATAAGGTCAGTAGCATTCCAAAGTACCAAAGAAGTGATGCGTTTGGAATTAAACGGGTCTAGAAGGCAAGAATCAATTACATGATCGAGTGGCTCAGACTCTTGAGCAATCTATTTCAGTTGCAATAGCTTCACTCAGTCCATACTTACAACTTCAAAGGGGCTTCCCTTTGAATTTGTTTTCCTTAAACCCAAGAGCAACAACAACAACAAAAGGAACCTAAACAAATGATAGTACGCACCAGAAAGTTAAAGAGATCAATATTCTCCCAGATTCTCTTCTTTAGTCTAATGAAACAGTCTAATGAAACTTGTCCCATGACTTCTACTTTCATCCCCCAATAATCTATTCATACAACATCCAAAGTGATCATTTCCAAGTGTGTATCAGAACATGCTGCCCCACTCACAAGCCTCTAATGACTGGTCCCCCACTGCATTCTAAATAAAACCTCAAGTGCTTACCACTGGCCAATAAGACCTGTATCATCTGGGCCATGATCAGCTTCCTGAACTTGTCTTTCTCCTTCATTCCTCCTGAGTCGCCCCACCTTCTTGCTGTTCTTTGAACACATTGTTCCCTTTTTCTGGAAATTTACTGCCCCCACTCCAATCTATCTATGGCTTGCTTCCTTGCTTGACTTGCATTTCTACTGAAGCGTCACCTCTCAGTAAGATCTTCCCTGACACACCATCCACATCCCACCCTACCCCTGTATTGCTCGTTAGCTGTCCTCGCCACCACTTTCACTAGTAAACTTTTGTACCATTTGTGTATGTTTCTTCCCTGAGAGGAGGTAACAAACTGCTCCATTAGCTGCTGGACATAGAATGATGGACCTAGACTAACACCAGAACAGTACCTGGGATGTGGTGGTGGCTCAGTTAACACTCAGTGAATGAAAGAATGGGCAAATGGAATGCTTCTGGTTTTGCAGTAACATCAGTAGCAAGATTCCATCATCTTTTCCTTTAAGGAGACTTCCTCCTATTTAAGTTTTGCATTCAGCACAAAGGGATTTAAAAAAATTTCTTTGATTGTATATTTAAACACCTAGGTTTGAAATCCCTTTTCTAAAATTACGACATTAATGTGCTCTTTGTGAATAATAGAATTCAAAAAAAAAGTAATGTTATCCTTCTCCAATCTCACTCTTACTTCACACCCCTACCTCAAGACATCAAAGTTTAAAAGTGATGTGTTTTATCCCATCTTTTCTCTATGAAAATGCAGGGAGTTAGTAATTTTCTAAGCATTGGTAATCTTAGTTTTTAAAAAATAAGATCATACTATATATATTGGTCTTCCCTTGTGGCTCAGTTGGTAAAGAATTTTCCTGCAATGTGGGAGACCTGGACTCGAACCCTCAGTTGGGAAGATCCCCTGGAGAAGGGAAAGGCCACCCACTCCAGTATTCTGCCTGGAGAATTCCATGGACTGTATAGTCCATAATGTTGCAAAGAGTCAGACAGGACAGAGCAACTTTCACTTTCACTATATATATTTACTACAATGTATTTTTCTCACTTAAGGGAACAAAATAATAAAAAGAAGCCTTCGAACAATTGCATAGAAACATACAAATAATTATATTCCTGTAAACTCATTATAATATGAGCTTTACAAAATCTCTCAGTGGCTTCCAGCTAGAGAATAAGCACCATACATGTAGTGTATTATCTGCTAGAAACATTTGCAAATTTAAGTCCCAGTTGCCATCTGTGACAGTGGAGATATGAGACTCTTCAGAGCCTAAGTGGATGGCACCACAGTCACGAGCCCGCAGGCCACACCACTCTGCGGGGCTCACGCTTTGCCCGCCGTGAGGGACAGCAGGTCCCCACTGGATAGCTAGACCCTCTGGCCAGGCCGCTAGCTACACCACTTCTGATTGTGTGTTTAAACAGCTCTCCTCTGCCTCACAGTCCCAGGCACCCGGACTCCCTGATTATAAGCACAGATGGAAATCAGAGCAATGTATCCCCTTGTGGTGAATTTCATGCTCACTTTACTCAGATTCTGCAAAGGCCAACGTCGGGGTTCTCTTCCCAAAGACTTGTTCTAACTGGTCTATGGTGAGGACTTCCTGGTTCATATACATACTAAGGGTTATAAGAAAAACTCCTTGATTTTGAAGAATGTTCATGATATTTTCATAAGTTACAAAGACATTCTGCATTTTCCCAGGCCTGGATTCAGAGCATCTCACATATACCCTCCTGGAACTTACATATATCATCACTTCCCCAATTTAAACCTCCAGCCTGGAGCCCCAACAGGGGACTGGGTATGGTTGGGCTCCAAATGGTTACTCCAAAACGTACCATAAGCGTGTTTTGTTCTACTGCTTTTTATTTATTATTCTACTGCTTTTATAGCCTAGTACTAAAGGAATGGAGAAAATGTATAAGAATAAAGCACACAGACCTCTGAAGATTTGTGAGTCTGAGCACACCAAGTTTTAAGTTTCATGGATCATATTGCTAAGTAAGCACAAGCTGTCTTTTTCTGCCTAGTCTAGCATTTGAAAAGGACCTTCTGGAAAATACATTCCATATTCTACCCACCTAGACACTAGCCCACAGGTACCCCTTGAAGAGCACTCTATGGTTGGGAAAAAGTTCAAGTTATAGATAAATGAGTATGGACAAATGAGTCTGAAATTATATTGAAAAAGGCATACTGTATTGATTTTATTTAAAAGAATCCCTTCTGTGATTTTCATCAAGCCTGCCTTATTAATCCAGAGCCAGGCAAGCACAATGCCTACCAATCAGTGATCAATTACTTGCATTAATGTGATTCATTAATTATATTGGGATTGGCAGGGAGGAATTCTTTATAACAATTTTAAAGTGTGATAGTGACCAACAATTATTGCCACTGTATTATTGCCTATGGTTTTCCAATGTTAAAAAACAAAAAAGTTATAGAGCTGTAATTGGAGAGTATGACCCCATTCTTATAAAATTTCACTTGTCTGTATGTGGCTGTGTGTACACACACGCATAGAAAGACATTCAGGAGGATGTCCAAAAACTCACTCGTTCAACAAATACTTTCTACGCCAGACACTGTTTTACGTGCTGAGGATGATTACAGAGGACAAACCAAGTCAGCATCTTCATGGAGTTAAATTTTATACTAACAGGAAAACAAAAAACAAACAAAGGAAGTACACAGAAAATATTTCAAATGATGGTGAATAGGTGCCTTGATGAGAAATAAAGCCAAGTATGCCGGATTGCACTCTTGCTACCTTGACTGAGGCTAAGAATTGCATTTCCATGATTCCTTTCCCTCTAGGACCCCTGGTTAATAGTTGACCTAAAAGGGAACCTGAATGGTGTTTAGGAGGCAGAAATTAAGCAGCAGCCAATGCTTTTCTAAGGCCATGGCTGCCACGGTGACTGGCAGATGTACACACACTTGTATGTAGGCTGTACATGCACCATGTACATGTACCTGCATGTAGGCTGCAGCTTCCGGCCTGTCACCCCTCTGCTGGGCCTGCAGACAAACAGCCATGGACCAAGCCCCAGCACTGCACCACAATGCCCCGGGAGGCATTCTACTACTACCCCCTGAGCATTTTACTCTCCACCCACTTAGGTGACCATTCTACATCACTCCTTCTTTCCTCAAACCCTAACTCTCCTGCCTCTCTACTCCCTCACTTCCTGTTTCCCTGAGAAGTGAGAGAACTTCCACAAGCCCACATAACTATACCTAATAAAAGATCATCCAAATGTTCTGCCTTCCTTTCTATGACAGAGGTTGGCTAGAAGTTCATCCATTCTGTTTCCTTCCTAAAAGCACAAAACTGCATTTCATAGTCTTCCTTCTCACTGGGTTACAGCATGAATGGAAATGAAAGGAATAGGGGTGGGTGAAATTAATGAAAGCCATTTCTCCATTTGACCCCCAAAGTATTCCTTGAGATTCTTGGCTTACACTCTTTCTGACCTCTGCATGATTAGAAGTGCTGGAGTCCAGGACTGCAGAGCCACACCATGGGAGAAGCTCCAATTCCAGAATCACCACTTGGAAGAGTGCTGCCCAGGACAGAGGTCTGTCTTCAGAGGACTGTCGTATGAACAAGAAATACACTGCTGATTATTTTACAGTATCTTATAGGCTGGCTACTATACCTCTGTCTTTGCAGGTGAACTGCCCAATTTCTCCCCCTCTACTAGGTCAATCCCAGCATATAAATATGCTCTGATATCTCCTGTATCTAACAATGACAAATTAGTGCTTTTATCTAGGTGATGAAACTTTTAAAATAAATTTTCAGTTTTTGCTTTCTTTGCCCCGAACTGCTTAAATGAATCCATTTTACAAGAAACACTTTACATCCATTAGGATGGCTACTATCAAAATAAAAATAAAAATGGAAAATAAGTATTGGCAAGGACATGGAGAAACTGCAACCCTGGTGCACTGTTGGGAGGACTATAAAATGTTGCAGCCACTATGGAAACAGTATGGCAGTTACTCAAAAAAAAAACATAAAATTACTGTTAGGGGAAGCACACTGATTGAAACCGCCCACCCTGGCCAGGCACCATAGTAACCATTTGCATGAGTTGTTCTATGACAGGAGATCCTGATAAGGAATAGGGAACTAATAAGCCACCACCAACCGGAAGAGTTCGGGAAAGGTCGAGAGGAGACCCTGCCTGTCCGTCCACTTCCCAGAATCCCTCTCGCTAGCATCCATCTTGGCTGAGCGATGCCTGCGCCACCAGGAAAGACTCGGAATTAGAATGATTGGCCAAAGACCACCCGGAAACTAATCCCATCACCGTAAAACCCAAGACTTCGAGCCGCGGGAGAGCAGTTCTCCTGGGTTCCCTTACCTACTGCTCTCCACCCAGGTGCCCTTCCCAATAAAATCTCTTGCTTTGTCAGCACATGTGTCTCCTCAGACAATTCATTTCCGAGTGTGAGACAAGAGCCCAGTTTCGGGTCCTGGAAGGGGTCCCCCTTCCTGCAACATTACCATATGATCCAACAATTTGACCTCTAGGTATATAACTAAAGGAATCGAAAGCAGGATCACAAGAAGATATTTGCACGCCCATGTTAACAGCAGCACTGTTTACAACAGTCAACAGGGAAAAACAACCCGTGTTCACATGTCCGTTGACAGATGAATGCCTAAACAAAATACAGTATATACACACTGTTCATGTTAAATGCAAACTGACCAAATCTCAAAATTCCCTAGGCAGACTAAACCATTTAAAGCAAATAGGTGAAACAATTTAACCTCTGTGGGAGAAGGGGAGGGTGGGATGTTTCGAAAGAACAGTATGTATATTATCTGTGGTGAAACAGACCACCAGCCCAGGTGGGAGGCGTGAGTTAAGTGCTCGGGCCTGTTGGGCTGGGAAGATCCAGAGGAATCGGGTGGAGAGGGAGGTGGGATGGGAGACCGGGATGGGGAATACGTGTAACTCTATGGCTGATTCATATCAATGTATGACAAAACCCACTGAAAAATAAAAAAATTTAAATAAATTAATTAATTAATTAAAAAAAAAAAAACAAGTGGAACTTAACTTGGTCATTGAAAATAGTAATCAAAACTTAAGTTGCTCCCCTAAAGTGGCATAAAGTAATGACTTGTAACCAATCCTCTATCATCAGAAACTCTAATGTTATAACCAATCATTGTAAAGAATTAATAGCCTCTGCATTTTCACCATATAAGCTGTTTTATAACACTATACCTCACTAACTCTTGGTTTGAGAGCTCTCTGTGAACTGTTTTGTATGCGCAATAAATTCTCACTAAATACTAAAAAACAAACAAAAACTGGAAAAAAAAATGCTATCACCTCTAGAGAAGTTCTTTGAAATACCTGACGTTACTAATGATTTCCCTTTTCCTGTGCTGGGCATTCCCTGGGGCTCCTCCATTCATTCATCAGTGTTCCTGGAGGCTGACTCTCAGAACCTTCTTGTTGCAGTCTCTCCATTCTTTGAGCATACACAAAGGATGTCAGGGAATGGAAAGAGACACAGGGCAGCTCCTTCCTTCCTGAGAGCTAGTTTTCCCTAGCACAGTGTAATCCAGGTGATAGTCATCAACAGGTGCTTCTCCGCAAAACCAGGGGCACACTCTCTTCACCTGGTGCTTTTCTTTTCTACCCCTCCACCAGCAAAACTACTTATATGATTTCATTCACATATATACGAGTGCATGCTAAGTCACTTCAGTCATGTTCAACTCTGTGCAACCCTGTGGACTGTGCAAGCCCCGCCAGGCTCCTCTGTTCACGGGATTCTCCATGCAAGAATACTGGAGTGGGCTGCCGTGCCCACCCAGGGATCGAACCCGCGTCTCTTACGTCTCCTGCATTGAAAGGCAGATTCTTTACCACTAGCACTAATTTAACTGTATGACTGAATATATGATAAATGATTGATTCAACTAACTTACATCTTAGCAATTTGAAATAAATTCTATTTAACTCCATCCAAATCAATGAATTACCTCTTCTTGGGTTTATAACCAAAAACTTTGACACATCTAGCTCTTAAAAAGAGAGAGAGAGAGAGACAGAAATTCTTTTCACTTCCCAGGCTTAATTTTAAAACTCTAAAGAGAAAGTATTTTCTAAACAAGAGACAAACTGGTTCCTTCACACACTCATTTCAGTAATGGACATTAGCTGCTTTTGTATACACACTTCACAAAAGTACTTCTTTGGGGGAGAATTTTTAACTGTCTGCCAGTCCTGAAAGCAAGATTTTCTGGTTCATTTGGGCATGGAGTGAGGCATCTGCGGTTTCCCTAAATGTTTCACTGCAGGCTGAGCAGTGCCCAAGGTACAGCAGATTGACTGCTTACTGCAGAAATTCTGAAGAATGTCAGCCTGTCATCCGCCCCCCACTTGTTATTCAGCCAGAAGTCTATTTGCTGTCAATCTTCAGGGGTATAGAATAGCTTTAGGACAAAACAAGTCAGACAATCCCCTGCTGCCCTGAAGGATCCTGCTGTCAAGAGTGACTCTGGGCCACACCAAATGTCACCCCTAAGGAAACAAACAAGAATCAGGAGAGCAAAGGTGGCAGCTGCCTCCATTTCAGTGACATTCTTTCCCATAAGATCATTGGCTAAAACTTCAGGTTAAAAAAAAAGCCTGTAAGGTAATCACTTTTAATTTTTTTAACCACCTGAATTTAATTCGCTTTAATTTCAACTCAGAAAAAAGTTTAATGAGAACCATGGAACCTTATCTAGCGTATACTATGGCGGGGGAGGGGGGCAAGAAACTGTATCTTCACCACTTGTTTCAGAGTTTGCGCCCAGCAGAGATGATGACTCCGAATGTACAACACAGAGGAATATGCCTACAGGTCCCCAGGCTTCTTATTAGAGTTAATCAATTTCCATGCAGTCAGTCGACAGGTATGAATTGAACATCTGCTTTGTATCGAACATGAGGATTTGGAAGAAACAAAACATTGAGCTGGATTTGAATCAGAAACAGCCAGGGGCATCTTTATTCCAATACCAGTAGCTGCAGGGGAAAAGAGCAAGCAGATTTCTCTCCTCCCAAAGTTTTATGGGGTATAGTTATATATTAGGAGAACAAAGGGAAAGGGGAAAAAGCTGGAGAGGCAGGTTGTTTACAGCTTACGTGTAATATGGCATCTGTATTATTACACTATCATTATACTATTTCTTATAAAAAACATATTATTAATCTAAGTTAACCTCATATGTTCTACAAACTTTTAGCTTTAAAACAAGCCTTGGGATTAAGAGCTAGATTCTCTAGCTGAGACAGGATCTCAGTTTGACCTTTAAGAGTCTTTCTGTCTCTGCACTGATTGTCAGGAAAACACCACAGAGAAGACAAATTTAATCTTATCTAAGTCAGTCTAATTAATCAATTAATATGATTCTGGGTTTAGCTTACTAAGTGAAAGACACCCTTCAACCTTCCCCATCCTATCAGTGCACAGAGAGGTAATTTAAAGCCCACTATCTGAATACACAAAGTGATGGAGCCCAAGGCCATTGCTTTCTTTGCAAATCTCAATACCAATACTGGCTTCTAGTCAGGGCTAAGAAGAGATTTACATACAATCCACTTTCTGATTCCACAGATTCTGATTCTGTATCCCAAACAGATACTGACTCAGGATTTGTTCCCTAACCTTAATAAACTCTGAAAAAAAAAAAAAAAAAAACTAATATATTTAAGACAATGAGAAGTCAGCTAAGGATTTAACTGTGTAGCCCTGAGTAAAATAAAGACATCAGAATAAAGGGATTCTTCTGCCTAGAAGACGTGAAAAAGAGGGGTTTGAGCTGTGTCCTACCTCAGTTACTTCATTTGGTTTCCCCACTTTCATCTACCCATGCAGATGAGCCTGCTCATGGACTTATTTCCTCCTTAGTAATATCTTTCCTAAAGAGAGGCATTACCCTCCTAAATGATGTTTAAGAGTCTGCAATGTGCACAAACCAATTTTTTTTTATTCTTTAAAGCCTGTCTCTTTAATGGAGCCTCCCTTCCTTCCACTGTTGCCTCTGAATCATTATTATTTTGAACAAAATAATTTCAGATTGTATTAGAAAATATATAACAAAGAGTTGCAAGTTCCTGTCTCTTTCCAGCATCCTTCATGGCTTCCCACAACTTTGACTGGCTTCCACCCTCAAGGGAATGGGACCTAGAGGGGATGCTGATGGCCCACGGGCAAGTGGTGACCCCAGGACGCCTGGAGACAAGGGAGTTTCTGCATACCTTGCATCAGGCTGTTCCTAACGGGCGGAGCTCATCCACAGTGCGGTGGGAACGGCCTGTGAAGACCTGAGGTCTCAGGTCCCTGTGGCTCCCCAGCAGCACGTGGGCACTGCAGCTCGTCAGCCTGGACATCTTGGAGGGCAAGTGGGCTCACCTGTGTGACATCAGGACCACGTACTCTCCATGAACTGCCTGCTGGAAATCAACACCCAGCAACAGCCCTCTGAACAGACACACACTGCTAAGTTCTAGAAACACCCATAAAACCTTAAGTACCTGCAACAAAGTCCAGTTAACGCAGATTCTCCAAGAGCCCGGGCACTAGCTGTCCAGCCTCTCTCACTATGATGTTTTGTTATTTTCTCTTTGGTCTGTCCTTTCCTTGATGTCTGCATAGGATTCTGTATCTTAAGGTGTACTGCCGTTATTATTTGTTTCTGTTTTTAAAATTAAATCTCTGGTTGAGACATTGTAAAGAAAATATTAAATACATTTGGGCTTCTTTTTTAAAAAAAAAGGAAATTTTCTAATAAAGTATACAGATTAAAACCTTAGCAATAACTACTTCCAGGCCTACAAAGGGAAAAGGTATAGGGGCTATGGAAGACCTGATTAATTCAGCCCCAAAATAGAAAATAAAAATGTACTAAAGAAAAAGAAGGATTGAGGAAAAAGTGGTTAAATTATCACTTACACACAATATGATTGGCTACATTCAAAATTTAACAGACTCTGACTACAAGAATATCATTAGAGCTAATCTATTAGAATTAAGAACCAGGTTCAGCAAAGGTGCTGAATTAAAGACCAACCAAATTTATACTATAACATTCTTATATAACAGTCCACTGATAATAAAAGATAAAAGGAAAATATATGATATTAACGAAAGAATAAAAAATCTTAGAACTTAAACCTAAACCTAAGAATCCATGTACAAACTTTTATTAGTGTTAGTCACTCAGTCCTGTCCAACTCTTTGCCACCCCACGGACTATAGCCCACCAGTTTCCTCCATCCACGGAATTCTCCAGATAAGAATATTGGAATGGGTTGCCATTTCCTTCTCCAGGGGATCTTCCCAACCTAGGGATAGAACCCAGGTCTCCCACATTGCAGACAGGCTCTTTACTGCCTGAGCCGCCAGGGAAGCACGCAAACTTTTACTAAGAAATTTGCAAAAGTATCTCAAAGGATATAAAAGAAGATGAATAAAAGAAATGCACAGTGAATTAACAACCACTTAGCACTCTTCCTCAGAGACAACGCCCCACCCACCCAACTTTCCAGACCTATTCTCTGCAGATACAGGTCTATGAGACTAGATATCTAACTATTCCTTGAAAATTTGCTTCATTGTTTTAACCAGGCATATAGAATTCTATAATGTAGCTTCATTTATTTAATCAGTTCCTCTTAATGGACATTTAGATTATTTCTAGGTTTTTGCAACTGTAAGTAATTCTGCCATAAACATCCTTGTGCATTCAACTATGTCCTTGTGTTATTTCTTCCTCAGGTCAAATTCCAAGAAGTCAAATTGCTCGCTCCAAGAAAGTGGATAAGAAGCGGGGATTCACATTAGGGACGACTACTAGGAACGTTTCCCTGAGCTGTTTCATCTAGTATTCTCACCTGACAAGATAATCAGAAATCTATCAGGGATTGTGTAGAAGGGAGCATGGGAAACCAAACTGGGAATATTTCAGGTAATAAAATATAAAACCAAAATAGAATAAAAGGACAGAGATTTTTCATCAGTTCAGTTCAGTCACTCAGTCATGTCTGACTCTCTGCGACCCCGTGGACTGCAACACACCAGGCTTCCCTGTCCATCACCAACTCCCGGAGCTTACTCAAACTCATGTCCATTGAGTCAGTGATGCCATTCAACCATCTCATCCTCTGTCATCCCCTTCTCCTCCTGCCTTCAATCTTTCCCAGCATCAGGGGTTTTTCCAATGAGTCAGTTCTTCACATCAAAGTATTGAAAGCTTCAGCTTCAGCATCCGTCCTTCAATGAATATTCAGGACTTATCGCCTTTAGAATTTACTGGTTGGATCTCCTCGCAGTCCAAGGAACTCTCAAGAGTCTTCTCCAACACTGCAGTTCAAAAGTATTAATTCTTCAGTGCTCCGCTTTCTTAGAGTCCAGCTCTCACATCTGTACATGACTACTAGAAAAACCATAGCTTTGACTAGATGGAACTTGTTGGCAAAGTAATGTCTCTGCTTTGTAATATGCTGTCTAAGTTGGTCATAGCTTTTCTTCCAAGGAGCAAGTAAATTTCATGTCTGAAGTCACCATCTGTAGTGATTTTGGATCCCAAGAAAGTAAAGTCTGTCACTGTTTCCATTATTTCCCCATCTAATTGCCATGAAGTGATGGGACTGGATGCCAGATTTTTTATAGGCTCCTCTAATAAGGAAATACAGAAAGATAGAAAAACAGATGCAAGCCTTGATCCTCTAAATTTTGCTGGAAACCAGGGGTAATATTTGTTTATAATCTATGAGATTTGCTGTAACTGGTGACTTCACTGTTACTTTAGCTAACCCTGCCTGCTTCTATGTAATTAACTGAAGCAAAGTTTCTTTAAAGTGGACAAACAGGTAGGAGAGTTGGGGAACATGCATTTTAAGTCAAAGAGGTCAGTGTGATGAGCTGAGAACCCAGATGACAGAGGGGGCAAGGTGGATGTGAAGAGAGGGTGGATGCTGAGCTTCAGGCCTGCAGCATGAACACTGAGCCAGTGGGAACCGCACGAGGCTCCCGTAACTCGGTTCCTTCCATCAGCATTTACTGAGACCCTACCATGTGCAGAGCGCCATTCTAGGTATGGAGAAAAGCGCAGTGAACAAAGCAGACAAAAGCTTCCCTTTTAGGGTGCTAACGTGGTGAATTGGAGTGCAGAGTGGTAAAAAAGAGAATAATGGGCACATCTTACAATCTGTTAAGTAATCCAAGTACTTAGTAGAAAAGTAAAGATAGCAATTTTAGATGCAGTGTCCAGAGGTGCCCTCCCTAAGCAAGTGCCATTTTAGTAAAGATCAGAAAGAAGCAAGTAGGTGGGGTGTATGATTATCTGGGCAAATAGCATCAAGCCAGAGAAAACAAAAAGCACAAAGGGCCTGAGGTACAGTATGACTGTGACACAGAAACAGCAAACATGCAGTGTTATTGGGGCAGTCATCAGTTCTCATTTTTCAGAAGTTTTTGCCTTTAGTCAGATAAAGGAAGTTCCGGGAAGATGCCTTTCTGTGTTTGTTGATTTTCATTTGCCTCCAGCTCAAAATAACCTTCATGCCAAATAGCATATTTGAGGGTAGCACATTTCTGCTTTCCAATACAAACAGAATGGAAAACAAACTCCTACCACTTTGTTGCTATACCTTTATCAATTCAGATCCTTGCCTTTCACACACATACAGGTGCTAAGTCCCGCAGAATCTTGCTGATTCTGCTTTAAGCTTAATAAGCTCTCAAGGCCAGGTCTGTAATGATTTACATACTGACAACTTAAAATATGACAACTTAAAATATCCACTAGCATTTCTGTTCTTTCAACCGGAAGATCTCCACAGACTCTTTTCCCGTGCAAATTTAATTGGCTGTTAGACAAAGTAACAAGCATGAAGTTGTAGAAAGGTCATATAAAGCAAGGCCAGGTTCCTCCAAGATGCTCCTTTTGGGGAGAGGAGGTGGAGAGGGTGCATCTGAATTATCACTGCATTTCTCTTCACTTATCAAATTAGGACAATGAGCTTTTGTTGGTAGCAAAATGCTACCAAAATCCTGGGTAATTTTCAGTGGTAAGACAGCCATTTCAGGAGAGAACAGTCTTTTCTCTCTTGTCATGAGAATGGAAAATTTCCAATTACCCTAGTGAGAGAAGGAAGCTGTTCTGACCAAATTCTCACAAGTCATTGGTCACTCTAACTTTTAATTCATTTATCCGATGCATATTCATTGAAGGTCATATTACCAAAATGGCCCAAAGCTAAACTCAAGTCCCCAGTAGAAATGTAAAGCTCATAATTCATGATGAAATGTCTACTGTCATTCCTAAATTGCTTGCGGACAATATTCCAGGCTTTTTATTGGAACCCAGTTAAAGAGAGGCATTGATCAGCACAGGGAATATTGTAGAGGATTTTTCTTCCCCCTCTCTCACCTTTCAGATCTCCCAGCTTGTAAGCTAATTGGGAAAGTAATATACAGAACCATGAAAGTTTATAAAGCATATGCATATTAAATAATGACATAAGACAACAATATAATATATATCACAGGATAATATATATGGGCAAATAATATGATATTGTACATTCATAGGAGGGAGAGATCTTTGTGGGTTGGAATATGGTGGCAGGTGGAGGGAGGATCATGGTAGAGACTTGGGAAATTCAGGTGGTTGCAAAATGTCCAGAAAGGGTAGACAAAGCATCAGGAAAAATTGTTCTTAAAAGGGCAGATAATGATGGTCCTCCAGGAGCCTGAGAAAATACTTGGGGGAACTTGGGTTATCCCCCAAAATGGGTGTGCCCTCTTGCCTTTCAATGGGTAGAGGTCAGGGATGCTAACCCCACTGTGATACCCAGGAAGTGCCACACCAGGGAGAACTGTTCCCCCAAACACTCCACCAGTACCTCTCAGTTCAGAAACATTACAGAATCAAAAGAAAATGTTCCAGGAGTAAAGGTTTACATTTTAAACAATAACAAGCAAGCCATTAAATGTTTTGGAACAAACAGATAGGTCTTTCCCACTCACCTCCCAAATAGGTATAAATTATTTCCAAAAAGTTTGTGGAAAACTATAAGATTTTCCTCTGTGGTAGGCCAATGCTGAATTACCACTTAATGGATTCTAAGGGTTCAGGCCAACAAATGTCTCCTTAAATCAACGGTCACCTCAAAAAAACTTGTACCTTTAATTGGTATACTTAATATACTATGTGTGTGTGCATGCTCAGTCACTCATTCGTATCCGATTCTTTGCGACCCTTTGGACTGTAGCCCACCAAGCTTCTCTGTCCGTGGGATTTTACAGATAAGAATACCGGAGTGGGTTGCCATGGCCTCCTCCAGGGGACCTTTCTGACCCAGGGATCGAACCCTCAGCTCATGGCTCCTGCACTGTCAGGCGGATTCTTTACTACTGAGCCACCTGGGAAGTCCCTTAATGTATTATGATTTCTGTTAAAAACAAAGAAAACTTAAAATTTAAGGATAAGATAAAAAGTTCATAGTCATTTCTAACTTTCTCTTGCCACCTTATAGAATTAGATAAGCTGACTTTTTCAGGCAGGAAAATGGCGAAGCCCTGGCAGGGCCTCCAGAAAAGACACTGTCTCCTCCTGCCCAGACCAGTGGCCACTGCCAGTGAGCGTTTATGGAGAGAACCATGTTCTAGTGAATTTAATCATGCACTATTCACAGTTACTTGTTATGTTGCTTTACACAAAGTTTTGAACTTTCCACTATGAAGGTATATTTGCTAATCCAGAAGAATATTTATTTGAAAGTTTGTTGGTCTGATTTATATTAATAATAAGCATTTAGACATGTGGTGCACAGGCCTCCATTTCCACTCTTGCCTGGACCCTGAAAATACAAAATGAGAATGCCCTGGCATTCTCCTGTGTAAGAAGTGAAGTGCCAGTGTGTGAGCATCCGTCATGGGCCAGAAACTGGCTTTCCTTTTGTCATTTTACTTAAACCTCCCAGTGATTTTATGAGGTTAAACAGATACATGAACAAACTGAGGATCAGAAAAGTTAAGATCTTTGGCCAAGATCACATAGTTAATAAGCAAGGGCCTGGGAACTCCAACAAAATCTTTCCAACCACAAAGCATTTTCTTTTCACTAGATTATGCCTCAATTTAATCCAGTGTTGAGATGCAGATAAAATGGCAGCTTAGCTGTTCTCTGCTTTTGTTTGCATTTAGAATGGGGAAGATGAACCAACAACAGCCTCCTTATCCAAACAGGGTCTCCTTGGAGAGACCCAGACTCTACAAGCATGTCTTTTCCAAGTTCCTTGTAATAATAATGAGATGCTTTCCCAACGATTTGGGAGTACAATTCCCAAGTACAATTTCAAGGTACTCCTTTGAAATTACAATTTGGCTTCTAGGAATACCAAGAGATCGTCTTTCAGTGCTGCAAATCAGGAGGACAAAACTGTTCCTCACTCAAAGATAAAATGGAGGAAAAGCAAACTGCTGGATGGGGAGTTGTATTCTGAAGTCATGTGTGTGTGTGTGTGTGTGTGAGAGAGAGACAGAGAGAGAGAGAGAGAGAGAGAGAGAGCGGCATTCCTTTTACTGTTCAAAGACCACCAGCAAAAGCCAAGCTTGTGAATAAATTCCTTCTGCTGACAAATATCAGAACCTTCTTAAGAGTTTTATTGTTCATATTTTAAAAGTACCATCTTTTTACTTTCAGCTCCACTGAAAAATGTAACTGTCAAAAAGTGGATCCATTTCCCTATTACTTTTATTATCTTTCAAAATCACATATCTGGTCATGTTATTCCCCTACTTTGAAATGCTTCAGTAGTTCCAACCATCTAGTAGATCAAATCTAAGTTCTCTAACATGACATTCAAGGCCTTTTAATATCTGAATCAGGACACTTACTTCATCTTCACTACTTGCCATTTCCTGCATTATGTATCCTATTAAAATGGGTGCCATGCCCCAAACACGCCTCACCTTGTCACATCAAGGCCCTGTCTTGTTCACTATGCCTCAAAACTGTATTTATTCTTGAAGGTGCATTTCATAATAATCTATACACTAAGCCTTCTCCAATCTAGACAAGTAATTACCAAGTTTTGAAATACAAACATAATTAAGGGAGTCCTCATATTCCAATCAGTCCATACTAAAGGAGATCAGTCCCAGGTGTTCATTGGAAGGACTGATGCTGAAGCTGAAACTCCAGGACTTTGGCCACCACATGCGAAGAGTTGACTCATTGGAAAAGACCCTGATGCTGGGAGGGATTGGAGGCAGGAGGAGAAGGGGACGACAGAGGATGAGATGGCTGGATGGCATCACTGACTCGATGGACATGGGTTTGGGTAGACTCCAGGAGTTGGTGATGGACAGGGAGGCCTGGCGTGCTGCAATTCATGGGGTCACAAAGAGTCGGACACGACTGAGCGACTGAAGTGAACTGAACTGAATATTGGATTGCTCATTTTTACTTTGTCAAGAAAGAACACACACACACACACACACACACACACCCGTCATAATATATAGGGCAAGTTAGAAACCAAAAGGAAGCAAATAATCTCAGAATAAATGACACCTTTTCAAGTTAATGAATTTTGTTTTTATAAAAATTTCACTCATTAGGTTTTTCTTAATTATCTCATTTGCCACAGGTAAACAAACCAAAAAATAAGCCATGGACTTGCATTTGGGAACTGTCCGAGACTGCTGATAGAAGTATTTCATTAATCGTCTTCTAATATGGATTTATCAAAAAGTTCCTTCAGGATTTTCCATAACACCTTATGAAAAACTCAAATAAACATTTTGGCCAACCCAATACTTCATACAGATTTGCTGTACTGAGTTGAAATTATTTTACTGAATCTCTCTTACCTTCTTCTCATTGAGTTTTGAATTTTTGAGTATAGGGATTATCATTATTATTCTCCATATTCTAAGCATCTGGTACATCACAGGTGCTCAATGAATATCTGCTAAATTAATATTCACACAAATGACTCTGCATGTAGAAGGTATGCCAAGGCAGACCAGTCCCCCAAATCTTCCTTATCATTCTGGTTAAAGAATCAACCTGCCAGTGCATGACACACAGGAGGGGCAGTTTGAATCCCTGGGTCGGGAAGATTTCCTGGAGTAGGAAATGGCAACCCCACTCAAGTATTTCTGTCTGGAAAATCCCATGGACAGAGGAGCCTGGTGAGCTACAGTCCATGGGACCGCAAAGAGTTGGCCACAACTGAGCATAAGAGGACATAGTTTCATTTCCAGATGTTTCTTATTATTGATATTTCCTGCACCATATAATGTCATCTTCGAGACACTTCTCACACAAGTTGCTGCTGGTAGCAAATGTCAAGCAGTGTTCCCCTAGGTTATAATCACCCTCTCGTTTATCACCATCCTTTAAAGTTATGGGCTTCCCTGGTGGCTCAGACGATAAAGAATCCTCCTGCAATGCAGGAGACCTGGGACTGATTCCTGGGTTGGGAAGATCCCCTGGAGGAGGGCATGGCAACCCACTCCAGT
Source organism: Muntiacus reevesi (assembly GCF_963930625.1). NCBI lineage: Eukaryota > Metazoa > Chordata > Mammalia > Artiodactyla > Cervidae > Muntiacus > Muntiacus reevesi. Next base: position 3,198,926 of record NC_089255.1, on the reverse strand, counting down.
ATTCTTACCCGGAGAACCCCCATGGACAGAAGAGCCTGGTGGGCTACAGTCCATGGGGTCGCAGAGGGCTGGACACAACTGAGTCACAAAGCACAATTTAAAGGTATCCTCTGCTGTGTAACCTTCCAGGGATTTTACAAAATGAGCATTTCACCTGCTTTTTGTGGTCATTAGTTAGGATGCCTTAGGTTATAAATAATAGGGGTACAACTCAAACTCAATTAAACAAAACAGCAATTCATTGATTTATGTAACTGAAAAGTTTCTCAGCTAACGCTTGACTCAATAGTTCACTGCTGCCATCTTGAAACTGATTTCTCCTTATTTTGTCCTTTTGCCTTCAGTGTGGCCTCATTCATCCAGCACTGGTCCCTTTCATAGTCTTGAGAGAAAGAGTTATATGCTTTTTATTCCCCATATTTCAAAAAAGAGTGTAATTCTCCCTTCATTCCCATAAATTCAATCTAATAATAGTTTAGGTTACCTGCCCACATCGGAACCGAGGCTAGTGGAATAAAATGGCATGACTAGTGACAATCTTAAGTTCTAACACTGAAGCTAGAACACAGAGATAGAGTCCACTTTCCAGGAAACACATAAATCCCCACATGGAACTGTAGTGTTGCTGCAAAGAAATAGAGCAGTAGCAGTTGTTGGCACAAATGTCCGCTACATTCTGTACAAGTGATCCTTTTCTGAAGCTGTAAGTATTCTCAACAACATTTGGACTTTCACAAATATGGTTATTTTAAAATCTTTCTCTCTCTTAAAGAAAATGATACCCTCCCCAAACTCTTATCCCACTGCCACAAAAAAAAGTCACATTATTCTTTCTTTAACAAAGTAGAATTTAAAGATCTCTTCTAGAAAAAGATGGATGATGATAAAGGAGCTGTTTCAAGAGCTGACCCAGAAAGTAATGATTAATTATATTCTTTCAGGCTGAACTGTCCAATGTATTAATACTAGAGGGCATCATCTTTCTTATAGCTTCTAAAGAGGCCAAAAGATTCTTTGCCTGTGGCAGTGAGATATGAATGGAAGGTTAGTCACTTGAACTTTCCACAGAAGCCATAATTCACTGCCTCCAAGAAGAGCTCTCCAAGAAAGCACATTTGAGGGACTATATAAAACCAGTCCTCTCATCTAAAATGGACAGATTCTTAGAAGCTGTTTTAATGAGCACCTGCTTTTACCTGAAGAATTCAGATTGGCTACCCATTTAGACTAAATTCCCCTATGGACTAAATCAGATGGACTATTATGATCTAAGAAATTACTAAAGGTTTCTTATCTTAAAGGGACAATAAGACTAAAATTTTGTCATAGAATTTTTAGTTAACTCAGATTTCAACTCCAGTTAGATTTTTAATTACCCTTGAAGTAAACTGCTGTAGTAATGACCCCAGAGAATTATGTCTTTCAGTATCCATGCACATTGGGTATTACACACACACACACACACACACACACACACATACACACAGCATTTCCCTGGTGGCTCAGTTGCTAAAGAATCCACCTGCAATATGGGAGTCTGCCTGAAATGCAGGAGTCCTGGGTTGGATCACTGTGTCGGCCAGATGCCCTAGAGAAGGAAATGGCAACCCACTCCAATATTCTTGCCTGAGAAATCCCATGGGCAAGAGGAACCTGGCAGACTACATACAGCCCTGGGGGTGCCAAGAGTCAGACTTAAAAACTTAATGACTTAACAACTAAACAACCACCACCACACACACACATACACACACAGATTCTGAGTTTGGCCATATGACTTGCTTTGGGAGATGGAACATTATCAAACAACACAACAAAGGCTTGTAAAGCACTAGCCTAATGGGAACTATTCCACCATTATGTGGAAAAGCCCAAATAGCTCTGGGAGGATATGAGAGCTTGTGGAGTCAAGTCCCTGCTGTTTCAGCCACCCCAGCTATTTAAGACACCCTAGCCAAAGCCCAAATGCACATGAGTCCCACCAGCACCATATGGAGAAGAAATGAAATGTACCAAATTGAGCTCAACCTATACTGCCAACGTGAAGAATTATGAGCAAATAAATGGATGTTGTTTTGAGGCACTAATTCTTGAGCTACACTGGTAGACAATAAACTATAATTGGCACAACTCAGACTTTAGAACAACTACACACCTTAGTCTACACAGTAGGTGACCAATAAATGTTTAGTGAATTATTTAATAAATTAAATTAAATAAATCTAACTGTGCTGGTCATCCACTTGAATTATATATTTGTAAAAAGCTTTTCTAACAGAATGTCAGAAAAGATAAAAGATTTCACAGAAAAATTAATTTGGCCTTTATTTTATTCAAAAGAAGACATATAGGATGCCATCTTCTAGTTAGTCAGGTCAAGTCACAAAGTAAACTTTAATGGTAAGGGAAGTAATTGACCTATCATACTGAGTTTGGTTTCTGACCCTTGATAGTGTTATATAACCAATAACATTGAGGATGGCTGTGAATACTGATGATGACTGTAAACTTCTCAAGAATGGGGCTAGTTTAGTCCATGGTACATTATTTACAATATCATGGATATATTTTGAAGATGAGGTTCATGATGAAGAGGATGATAATATTAGATAATGAGTAGAGCAGGGAGGATTTTCAAATCCTAAAAGACGATGCTGTGAAAGTGCTGCACTCAATATGCCAGCAAATTTGGAAAATTCAGCAGTGACTCCAGGACTGGAAAAGGTCAGTTTTCATTCCAACCCCAAAGAAAGGCAATGACAAAGGATGCTCAAGCTACTGCACAATTGCACTCATCTCACACGCTAGCAAAGTAATGCTCAAAATTCTCCAAGTCAGGCTTCAACAGTACATGAACCGTGAAATTCCAGATGTTTAAGCTGGATTTAGAAAAGACAGGAACCATAGATCATATTGCCAACATCCACTGGATCATCGAAAAAAGAATGAGAGTTCCAGAAAAAACATCTGTTTCTGCTTTATTGCTTATGCCAGAGACTTTGACTGTGGATCACAACAAACTAAGGAAAATTCTTCAAGAGGTGGGAATACCAGACCACCTGACCTGCCTCTTGAGAAATCTGTATGCAGGTCAAGAAGCAACAGTTAGAACTGGACATGGAACAACAGATTGGTTCCAAACAGGGAAAGGAGTACGTCAAGGCTGTATATTGTCACCCTGCTTATTTAACTTATATGCAGAGTACATTATGCAAAATGCTGGGCTGGATGAAGCACAAGTTGGAATTCAGATTGCTGGGAGAAATATCAATAACCTCAGATATGCAGATGACACCATCCATATGGCAGAAAGCAAAGAAGAACTAAAGAGCCTCTTGATGAAAGTGAAAGAGGAGAGTGAAAAAGTTGGCTTCAAACTCAATATTCGGAAAACTAAGATCATGGTATCTACCCCCATCATTTCATGGCAAATAGATGGGGAAATAATGGAAACAGTGACAGACTTTATTTTCTGGGGCTCCAAAATCACAGCAGATGGTGACTGCTGCCATGAAATTGAAAGATGCTTGCTCCTTGGAAGAAAAGCTATGACCAATCTAGACAGCATATTAAAAAGCAGAGACATTACTTTGCCAACAAAAGTCTGTCTAGTCAAAGCTATGGTTTTTCCAGTGGTCATGTATGGATGTGAGAGTTGGACAATAAAGAAAGCTGAATGACGAAGAATTGATGCTTTTGAACTGTGGTGTTGGAGAAGACTCATGAGAGTCCTTTGGACTACAACCAGTCAATCTTAAAGGAAATTAGTCCTGAATATTCACTGGAAAGACTAATGCTGAAGTTGAAACTCTAATACTTCAGCCACTTGATGCAGAGAACTGACTCATTGGAAAAGACCCTGATGCTGGGAAAGATTGAAGGCGGGAAGAAAAGGGGACAACAGAGGATGAGACAGCTGGATGGCATCACCAAGTCGATGGACACAAGTTTGAGTAAGTTCTGGGAGTTGGTGATAGAAGCCTGGCATGTTGAAGTACATGGGGTCACAAAGAGTCAGACATGACTGAGCAACTGAACTGCACTGAACAGCAGGGAGAAGATTTTTAAATGTTACTTGGAATACACTGTGATTCTTCTTCAATATGAGAACTTGTGGTGGGATGATATGGGAGAATGGCATTGAAACATGTAAATTATCACGTGTGAAACGAATTGCAAGTCTGGGTTTGATGCATGATACAGGGTGCTCAGGGCTGGTGCACCAGGATGACCCAGAGGGATGGGATGGGGAAGGAGGTGGGAGGGGCGTTCAGGATGGGGAACACATGTAAATCCATGGTTATTCAAGTCAATGTATGGCAAAACCAATACAATGTTGTAAAGTAAAATAAATAAATAATTTAAATAAAATAAAAAATAAATAAATTTTTAAAAAATGGAAAAAAAAAGAACTCGTATCTTTCCTCAGTTATACAAAATTCTGATCCCTTCATATATTACCTCTCCTCAATACTCTTTCTTGCATTCTCTATACTTCTTATTCTATCAGCTTTATTAACTGCTCCCAATCTTTCCATTGTATTATCTGTCAGAACTCCTAGGAATTTTCCTTTAATGATATTAGTTCAACAAAGTCTCTCTTCTTCTATGCTTAATAATCTATTACACTTACCTGTCATGCTTATCCTGGAGAAGGAAATGGCAACCCACTCCAGTAATCTTGCCTGGAGAATTCCATGAAGAGAGGATCCTGGTGGGCTACAGTCCATGGGGTTGCAAAGAGTCAGGCATGACTGAGCAACTGTCACTCACTTATGCTTATTATTTGAAGGATTATGTTCTTTATTCATAGATGTCTGCTTTGCTCTTTTCTATTCTAATATTTTTATATAATTTTATTTTTCATTGTGCTATGTATTTACTCTTTATCTTTCCATTTACTTTAAATTTTCTTATTTTATAGTTTCTTTCTGATTTAAAATGCTTAGATCTTAGAATACTAAGTATCCTGTTGTTTGTATCTGCTCAATCTTGCTATGTAATATGTAGTTTTTAAACATGAGTTCATCTTCAAGGATAAATATTTGTTCCTTGGGATTCCTATGTTTTCTAGTTTGTAAAATTATTAGAATGAAATGATTTCAGCCTTTTCAATGCCTGGAAAATAAGGAGTTTCAACAGTTCGGCACCATTTTTAAGGACCTGATAGGAAGCTAGGTCCCTCTTGGCTACCTCTGGACAGAACCCCAGCTTCCAGTCCAACTGCACCCCTCAATAGTTATGTAACAAAGACAAACTTACTCCTTCCCTCTCCCAGATAACGTGTCTCATAGGAGCTGTAATTCCTAGTGTATCCTAAGCACACAGTCAGAATCAGTCTCTCCACAATCATGTTTCTTCCTGTTCTCGCTTCTTCTCCAAGTTAAGCTTTTTCCCTTCACGTCCCTCCTTTTGGTAACATGTTAATCCAGTTTGGTCTCTGGCTCTACCCCCTCACATTCCTCCTCCTCCATGCGCACTGGGATGACTTACTAAATCCTGCTTTGAGTTATAAAGTAAGGGTATGCTCAGATGGCTCTGATCTCAAATAGAAGCATACAGAGAATATACACAGAATTTGGGAGGACTTTTCACTTTATTATAAAACTTATCTATGAATCTGAGACTAAGTTTTATGAAGAATAAAAATAACAAAATTGGCCTTCAGAATATAGGCCTTAAACCTACCTAACAGAAAAACTGCCAAAACAAACAATAATGGTTCTACAAAAGTTTAAACTTGGGGTAGAAGAATGGTGGGCTCAGTCACTCAGTCATGTGATCCCATGATCTGTAGGTCCCCAGGTTCCTCTTGTCCAAGGAATTTTCCAGGCAGGAATACTGGCATGAGTTGCCATTTTCCTCCTTTAAGGGATCTTCCCAACTCAGGGAAGATCTGCTTCTCTTGCAACTCCTGTGTTGACAGGCAGGTTCTTTACCACTAGCACCACCTGGGAAGCCCCAGAAGAAAGGTATAGTTCCATAAAAACTAAAAACGGTTCATTTTTCTGACAAGATACTTGAAAAAGCAGTTATTAATAAAAAAAAAAATTGCAGGGTCATAAAAAAGGGGCCTAATTCTCTAAAATTAATGCTAACTGTATTTCCCATTAAGTAAACTCACCAGAAATAGCACTGTGTGAACAGTGAAAAAAAAGTGTTTGTTTTTTTTTTTAAACTGAGTTTCTGAATTTAGAAATGAGAAAATTGATGTGTACCCCGCTCTAGGGGATATCTTTGAAATCTCTCTTTATTATACACATCTTGGAAAAAGAAAACAGGGAGTAAAGGGATGGTAGGGACAAAGCGGAGACCTCCATGCCAGAAACCTGCTCCCACAGCCACACACACTGGGAAACAAGGGGGGGGCAGTGTAGGGGTAGAGATGGTTAGGGCTGTATCCACTCACTTATCAATGTTTCATGAGGACCCTCTTCGTGGAAGGCACTGCTGTGCTGAGCAGGGAAGGAGATGAAAGCTATTTCAGATGAATACTCTATCCTCTATAATTTTCTAATCTGGTATAAAACAAAAATAGGATAAAATGTCACGTCAAAGTCCCACATGAGTAATACAGTAAAAAGTTAAACACATCCAGCAGATAGAAAAAAAATTTTTTTCCGTTTTTAAAAACCTGCTTCTGGTTAAAGAAATAAGTAAAAGCTTATTACCAGTGAGGCAGGAGATGGATGGGCCCTAGAGTGAGCACCTGGAGCATGCTCCCTGTGGAGAGAAAACCCACAACAGCAGGATCGAGAAAGCAGCTGGACCCTGCCCAAGTAAAGGATAAAAAGACCACATATTTCTCTTTCTCAAAGTCAAGAAGATCTTCCTGACTACACATACACGGAAATGCCTGCTGGAAGTCAAAAAGAAAGGGAGCATTCCCCCCCCCCCCCAACCCGAATAAGTGATGCCAACCTACCCATAGGCCTTTTCACTAGAATCCATCTTGGCTACAAGAAGCGCACACACATGGGAGGATCCTGAGATAAACCAAATATAGATTCAGAACCAGAAACCCGGAAGCAATGTCCCACTGAAGTGGTTCAAACCACTACGCGGGCACAGCTCTCTCCATCCCTCCCACGTGTCTGTCCACACGTGCCCTTTTCCCTCCAAAGAAACACTTCCCTTGTTTCACACTAACTTTCCATCTCAGTGTGGAAATTTATCACATAGCTGGCAGGAAGAGCCGCGTCACTGCCCCCTGGCCCACACCTCGCTGTGGTCTAGCAGCTGGGGTTCAGTGGTCTCACTGAGGCGGCCCGACCTCCATCTCTGACCAGAGACCAAAATCAGGCTTCGGGCTGTTGCCGGCTAAGCCCACCCGAGAGCAATAGCCACTTCCTGACTCCAGGCCGGGAATTCCCTGAAGACGGTCAAGTTTTCTCAAATGTTTAGTCAGAGAGAAAGCAGCCCCCAAGCCTGTCATCCCCATTTACATCTTCAGCGTAAAACAGAAGGGCACTCTCAGTGCTGGGAACACAAGACCACCTGAGAGGCCACACCGCCTCATGGGCAGCTTCAGCACGAGATGCTCTGGCAAGGAAGCGCCTCCCTGATCTGCTTCAGCAGCTGCTCACAACTGGCCGCCCCAAAAGGCCATTCTCAGTTTCAAAATGCCATAGAAAAGAAACAAAATGCTCTCCAGAGCTACAAAGCCCTATTCAACATCATCCAACAGCCAGGAATCGCCCCCCTGATGGGACCTGGCGCCCTGGCCAGGGAGATTCGGCCTTGGCTCTGCCAGCACACAGCTGGGGCCTCCCGGACAGGAATTTCACTTCTCAGGGTTCCTGCCTGCACGGTGAGCAGCAGCACAGCCGAGATTATCTCTAAAGCCCATCCTGTCCTGGATTTTATGAGACTAAGAGATTTCTAAGCTGGCAAGTGCCTTCCCTTCTCACGCTGCTCATTTAATGAGAACATTCATATAAGCCAATCTCAGCAAAACTGTAGAGCTGCTAGTGCTGTCTTAAATAGGAATTTACTACAGACTCACTCTTCTTCGCTTTTCCTGGATGTTCATAGAGAGCCCTGCCTTCTACAACTTGGGTAAATGGGTATTATTTTCCCCTCTTAATCATCACACAGCAAGTCTCCAAATCCAAGTGCAAAAACAGTGGCTCCTCAGAGGCGACACATGCAGTTAGATGCCTGCAGTTTTGAATATTCCAAGCAAGCAATTTAAAATGTCAAATAGTGAGCCATTTCTCTGTGCTCCATAAAGACTCCCCCCATTCCCCCAGACAACCCATTTGCAGAATTGCTAGTAAATCAACATAATTTGCTTTCCCTGAGACTGTGTTCTGCTAGGGAAACCTCCTTCAAAACTGCTGAAGCTGCTGCAATTATATAAAATTATTACATTTCACAATAAGGAACTTCCCTATAATTGGTCATGCAAATGAGGGACAATAATACATATATAATTTAGACAGTCTGACTGTTGTTCCCAAGTGAGGTTAATTTTGTCAGTGTTTCATAAAACCCCAGAATTCTACAATTCAGCAGATATGAGCTATCTCAGAGACAGACATTTTGCATGCACAAATTCAAATATTTAGTATGTAATTCATGTTAAATATTTGCAGTATTTAAATGCAAATATACCATCACTGTGATGTCTGTCACAGCAGAATGGAGAATAATTAGACTTCATTTTAACACAGTTGACAGGCAGTTTTCCCAAAAGTCTCACAGAAATCCTGCAGGCAAGTCAACAATGCCCAAGTCCACACACCTGGCACCACCAAAGAAAATGGATCAGAGTCCAAGGTGGGGAACTTTGTGATGCTCTTTACTCAGAAGACAGAGCGGCCTTAAGGCTCACCCTTGAATGGAGTACAGATATGGAGATAGCCTTGCTCAAAGAATGTCGCCGAAATGTAAAAAGGCAGTTTATTCTGGTGGCAAAAAGAATACTCAAAGAAACTCAAGAACAATGGCTCCTAGTATAGTTTTGACTAGATCTTTGATCACCATACCTATGATAAATGTTTGTTATTACACACAAGTTATGGCAAGAACGTAGGCGCTAGCTCTCTGAACCATAGCTTCTTCATCTATAAAATGAATTTGGTGACAAAAGGGGAGGGGGATTAAGTGTTTACCTGGTATACAGTCAATTGTAAAACACTTAGCCTACACACAAAAATTAAGACATCCCTAGGCAAGGTTGTGAAATGAGTTGAGACTGCCTAGAGCCCCTTCTCCCCCTGCATTTTTTTACTTTTCTTTAAACTTACACCCCTTCCTTTATGCTATTTTCTTCTTCCAAGCATAATTTAGCCACACTAAGATTAGGGAGATACAGGGTATTAGTAGTGTTTATACTCACCATGCTATAGAAGCTGAGAGCACAATATCTAGATTCAGACAAATCTGGGTTCAAATCCCAATTCCATCCTTCTCTAGTAACGTGACCCTAGGCAAGTTAATTCATTTCTCTATGTCTCAAATTCTCCAACTATAAAATGGGGATAATACTAATAACTACTTGTACAGAGTTGAGGTAAAGACTAAAATGTTCATGACATGTTTAGTATTATGTTAAAGTGAGCATCTAATGGGCTTCCCTGGTAGCTCAGATGGTAAAGAACCTTTCTGCAATGTGGGAGACCCGGGTTTGATTCCCTAGGTGGGGAAGATCCCCTTGAGAAGGGAATGGCTACTCATTCCAGTATTCTTTCCTGGAGAATTTCATGATAGAGGAGCCTGGTGGGCTACAGTCCATGGGTTTGCAAAGAGTATAGCTCTGGTTATATTTAGTCCCTCATTCTGCTAATAGCTCAAGTTTAGCGTATACATAAATCTATCTTTACACAGGAACTTCAACCACATTTCCCCTCTCCAGCTCAACAGATTTATAAAAACCCATTGCAATCTTTATAGTCTACCTTTTTCAGTTTTACTTTGTTCTCCTGAGTCCTGCATGTACTTCCCTTATCCTCTCCAATCTTTTTGTAGAGGAAAAAAAGGGAGTCCCTTGAGTTCTACTTTCCTAGGAGTCCACCCTCAAATTTCTAACATTGCTAGTTCCTTCTCATTCATTCCTCTGTGCCTCTAATTATGCAACAATCTTTGAATGAGCATCTCTTATTTGCCAATCTTGGTTAGGAGCTGGGAATACAAAAATAGCAGAAACTGCCTTCAAACAGGTAACTGCAGGATGGATCAAAGAGATATATTTGAAAGACATTAAGGAGCCAGTATCAACAGAACTTGAGACTGATGGATGTGGCAGGCTAGGAGAGAAGTTCACTCTTAAATTCCTCCCCAAGTTCCTTTAAAAGGTTGTGTATGAATATGCTTTTGTCTGAATGTTCTCTCTACCAAGCGCCACTATAAGGTAGACTATGTAACATCAGAAGTATTAACACAATGGGGGGACATTTTTAACTTCTGGAAATACATAGACACACATACACATGCATTTTCCTGGAAAAAAAGTTTTTGTTTGTTTTTAGAAAAAAATTTTGTAGCTGAAATAGACAGAAACTGACTCATGGAAAGCAAAGCTTAGGTACAGAAACACAAGATTAATAAGATGATTTGGGACCTTCAGAGTCTTTATGAATAATTTTTCATCTCAAAGTTGTGAAGGTCTTTTAAGAACCAGGGATCTACTGATGAAAAATATAAAATAGCATCACTGAATGTGCTTCACTCTGCAAAGGAAAGCAAAGGCTATTCTGGAACCGCACAGTTGAGTCAACAATCAACTAAACTTAAAATTGCTCTGCAAAAGTAATGTAAAAGGTTGACAGTTAGGAGATGACCTGCTTACCATGTCCTTAAAAGGCACATAAGGAAAGGGGATGGGGTTGTGAGATATGGGAAAATAGGGATGAGAAAGTAAAGATAAGTAAAGAAAAGTTCATACTGGAAGATCAATGCCTCCTAGTAACATGGCTGCAGCCCAGAGCCAAGAAGTAAACAGAGTTGGTGTATGGTACATATGTTGCACATGGATAGACCCCAGAGGCAGCAACATGTGCTGCCAGGGTTGTTTGCCTTTTCTGCAGCATAATCCACTTCTCTCACCCTCCTTGCCTCCCTAAAACTCAGTAAAGTCTATTAAAAACCTTTTGTACCCATTAGGTGAAGACTATATAAAGGAAAGGCTATAGCCATGCACAGGGTGAGGAGGAGTAGGGAAGCATCTCAACAATGTGGAAAAGCTTCCTGCAGGCAGGCAAAAAATAAAAGGCAGAGAAGCCCAGAGCAGTGGTTCAAAGGGAAGTGTGGCCAACAAAGAGACCCAGCATCTCCATCTTTGTAAGGAGGAGTTGACTTCCTAGGCTCACAAGAGCCACAGACTCAGATGATTGTTTTTTGGATGTTAAAGGAAGAAGTAATGAGAAATGCTAGTGATCTTGGGGAAATTGGCACACAAGGAAAGTTCTTACAGAAGAAAATGAGCCAGGTTTATAAGAGAAGATCAGAATGCAGTCTACTACGTACTGAATCTACTTCAATCAATAGGGCATAAGCAGAAACTGAAAAGGTCCCAAATCCCAGGCTTCCCTCCCCAAAGAGAGTTTCTAGGGGTCCTCAACCTTCATAAAGGCATGGTTGAAAGATGCTATGAGAAGAAAATCAGCAAAGTTCAACAGTCCTAGTCAGGGGCTTCATTCACCTGTTTATTTCTCGTATCAGGGATGTCCACAGAGATGCATGAAGACCTCCCATTCCCAGAGAAAACTCATGACAGAAACCCCAAAGACTTGTCAATTTTTCTGCTAAATGTCGTGTAAGATGGGAAATCTGGTACTTCTCTTCATAGCCTTCTCCAGTTTTTAAATCACTTACAGTCAAAAAGCTCTTATCATCAAACCAATTATCTCTTACAGCAATCCTAGCTCAATTCATCTTCCTCTGACTCTCCATGGAGAAGAAGAGCCACTAGTCAGCATTCTCTCTGTACTTCTTCACAGTTGTGACTAAAGAATCACAGGGTCACCCCTTCTCATTTTCTTACACAGGCTAGACAACACTAATTTTGCCTCCTAGGGTCATTTCTCCAATTCGTCCCCCTCACAGTTTCTACTGTTTTAGCCTCTCTAGCTTTCTGGACCTTCATGTTAAATTGAAAAGCAAATCAGAAACAGTGCATTTAAGACCAATAAAAAGCAGACTAAGAAGATAGATGACTTCATTTTCATATCATAATTGTACTGATGGCATAGTCATTTTGAAACTTTCTCTAAAATGTCATTATGCACTCAATTTTGGAAACCTGTATCCATTGTGTCAATCTGCTGTGTGCTGAAGCAGTGACATTTTCAGTTCTGCTAAACATTGCTTTGCTCTACTGAAAGCTTTCTAAAACAGTTAGTTTAAAAAATCTAGTTATTAGAGGAGTTGCTCAGGGAAACTACCAAGCATGCCTGAAAGTTCACCTCGGCACTGAAAACAGATATTTTCCATCGAAGCCATTCTTTTTCTGATCGGGTCATTAAGGACCTCTATCTGCCTGATCAAATCACATTTTCTGACATCAGACTTGACCCTCGATCAACCGTTCTCACAAAGGAATCCTGTGAAAAGTGCTCTCCCCTCCCTTCGTGCAGCCTCACCCTCTGGTTTTCCTCTTTCCTCTCTATTATTCCTTCTCACTCTCTTTGGCCTACTCCTCTTCCTAATGTTTAACTCCTAAAGTTTCTCAGAGTCATCTCAAGACATCTTGTCTCCTTTGAAGCACTCCTAGCATCCTTTATGGTTTTAATTACCACTTATAAATCATGGATTTCCAGTGTGTAATTCCAGTCCAGACCTTTATTTGAAACTTCATAAAAATATGTCTCATTTACTCATCAACATCTCCTTTTAGACATCGAACAAGCAACTCCAACTCCTTGGGTCTAGGACTGAACATATAATTACTCACTTCCCACTGCTTACTCCTATACCTGAAAAATCTGCTTGTTGTGCTCCCTACATTTCCTGCCTCAATAGTTGCTCTTGAAAGAAACCTACTGCCATCACTAAGACCTTCTTCTTCATCCTCCACATTCAATCACCCACCTCTACTTCCTAGACTTCTCAAGTGCATGTGTTTTGACTTTCATAGCTCCTTTCTTTATCCCAGTCACTACTGCCTCTCTCCTGGACTTGTGAAAAACACCTAAATGGTCTCCCAGCCCTATGCTTATCCTCTCCAATAATACCTTCACTTTGCAGTCAGGGTGATGTTTTTTTTTTTTTTTTAATTAATTTTTTTATCCTTTTTCATTTTTTTTCCATTTATTTTTATTAGTTGGAGGCTAATTACTTTACAATATTGTAGTGGGTTTTGTCATACATTGACATGAATCAGCCATGGATTGACCTGTATTCCCCATCCTGATCCCCCATCCCACCTCCCTCTCTACCTGATCCCTCTGGGTCTTCCCAGTGCACCAGGCCCGAGCATTTGTCTCATGCATCCAACCTGGCTGGTGATCTGTTTCACCATAGATAATATACATGTTTTGATGCTGTTCTCTTGAAACATCCCACCCTCACCTTCTCCCACAGAGTCCAAAAGTCTGTTCTGTACATCTGTGTCTCTTTTTCTGTTTTGCATATAGGGTTATCATTACCATCTTTCTAAATTCCATATATATGTGTTAGTATGCTGTAATGTTCTTTATCTTTCTGGCTTACTTCACTCTGTATAATGGGCTCCAGTTTCATCCATCTCATTAGATCTGATTCAAATGAATTCTTTTTAACGGCTGAGTAATATTCCATGGTGTATATGCACCACAGCTTCCTTATCCATTTGTCTGCTGATGGGCATCTAGGTTGCTTCCATGTCCTGGCTATTATAAACAGTGCTGCGATGAACATTGGGGTGCACGTGTCTCTTTCAGATCTGGTTACCTCAGTGTGTATGCCCAAAAGTGGTATTGCTGGGTCATATGGCAGTTCTATTTCCAGTTTTTTAAGAAATCTCCACACTGTTCGCCATAGCAGCTGTACTAGTTTGCATTCCCACCAACAGTGTAAGAGGGTTCCCTTTTCCCCACACCCTCTCCAGCATTTATTGCTTGTAGACTTTTGGATAGCAGCCATCCTGACTGGTGTGTAATGGTACCTCATTGTGGTTTTGATTTGCATTTCTCTGATAATGAGTGATGTTGAGCATCTCTTCATGTGTTTGTTAGCCATCTGCATGTCTTCTTTGGAGAAATGTCTGTTTAGTTCTTTGGCCCATTTTTTGATTGGGTCATTTATTTTTCTGGAATTGAGCTTCAGGAGTTGCTTGTATATTTTTGAGATTAATCCTTTGTCTGTTGCTTCGTTTGCTATTATTTTCTCCCAATCCGAGGGCTGTCTTTTCACCTTGTTTATAGTTTCCTTTGTTGTGCAAAAGCTTTTAAGATTCATTCGGTCCCATTTGTTTATTTTTGCTTTTATTTCCAATATTCTGGGAGGTGGGTCATAGAGGATCCTGCTGTGATTTATGTCAGAGAGTGTTTTGCCTATGTTCTCCTCTAGGAGTTTTATAGTTTCTGGTCTTACATTTAGATCTTTAATCCATTTTGAGTTTATTTTTGTGTATGGTGTTAGAAAGTGTTCTAGTTTCACTCTTTTACAAGTGGTTGAACAGTTTTCCCAGCACCACTTGTTAAAGAGGTTGTCTTTTTTCCATTGTATATTCTTGCCTCCTTTGTCAAAGATAAGGTGTCCATAGGTTCATGGATTTATCTCTGGGCTTTCTATTCTGTTCCATTGATCTTTATTTCTGTCTTTGTGCCAGTACCATACTGTCTTGATGACTGTGGCTTTGTAGTATAGTCTGAAGTCAGGCAGGTTGATTCCTCCAGTTCCATTCTTCTTTCTCAGGATTACTTTGGCTATTCGAGGTTTTTTGTTTTTCCATACAAATTGTGAAATTATTTGTTCTAGTTCTGTGAAAAATACCATTGGTAGCTTAATAGGGATTGCATTGAATCTATAGATTGCTTTGGGTAGTATAGCCATTTTGACAATATGTTTTAAAATACAAAGGTCACAATGTCACTCCCTTGCTAAACATTCTGCAGGGGATTTCTATTACATTTAGTATGAAGGATCAGAAATGTTCAACAGTGCCTGCAAGCCCTGATCCTGCCTAATCTACCTTCTGCCTGTTTTCTAACATGAGCTCTCACTGCGCTACTTCTGTTTACATTACAGTCACACTGGTCATCTTTCAATTTCTCAAATGTATCAGGCTCTTTCCCATCTCATAGTCTCCATATGCATAGTTCCCTCTGCCTAAAATGCTTTCCCACCTATTTTTCTGATTACTGTTACTCTTATCTAATGTGTTAGCTGGAATAAATGTCTCTTCCTCAAAAAAATATCTCTTGATCCCTGCACTGAGTGTGGCAAAGACAAGAGTAACCACCACATACTCCCCGTGCTCATCAATGTTTTTCCAGAATTTCCTGCTATAAGACAGGGCTTTGTGACTAGCTTCAGTCCACTTGCTGGGGATAATGACATCACTCTCATCTGAAGGATTTATAACTTCGTAGAACATCTCCAAATTCTCTCACTTGTTTATACAGCTGAAAGCAGAGAATTTCATGATGGTAGACTTGTAAGACTATAACATGAGTGAGAAATGAAACTTTGTGGAATTAAGCCACTGAAACCTTGAGATTTTTTTCACCACAACATAGCTTAGCACAAGAACAGTCTATTAGATCCCACAGTATCCAGTCTCATATCACCTTGTATTATTATTAATAAATTCTTGGTATCCAGCACAGTTTTGACATTTAATAAGCTCTGGAAAATATATGTTAAATAAGTAAACAAATGAGTAAAATACCAGACTGTACAAATTGAGAATGATTTCCTTTCAAAGACATTAAAAAGATTTAAGACAACAGGGTAAAATTCCTTGTTAGGATTCACAGACGACTCTAGAGATTTATGGTCACCTCTAATATGATCCTGAGGACTTTCCTCATCTTCTGGGGGAATGGACGATGAGTGGCAAAGACATATGTAGGCAGAATACCCTGACAGAGTCTCTTTCTGGAAGACAGAGTAGACGTGTATCAGAAGAATTATTTCTTATGTCTGTTTTGCCCAGAAACCTAGCTAGATAAACACAATGCTAAAAGAGATTTCATGGGTGAAGGAACAAAAAAAACCTACTAGCTTCCCTTTTCAGCTACATACACAAATATAAAAGGCTATGAATGAAATAATTGATCATTTTATTAATTCACTTAAGAATTAGCATAATAACAAAAAACTTTAATCTTAATAATAAATAAGCAATAATGAATATTAGAAAAAATGAAAATCTGTTTTTGGCTGGAGCATGGTGCAAGTTATAATTGTCTCTCAGAATTTCATTTCGAAACTAGATAGACGTGATAACTGCATGACACTGATATTCTAAATGTCACTGAATGTTCACTACAAAAATGATTAATCTTAAAGTCAATTTCATCTCTAGTTTTTTAAATAAAACAAAACAAAAAAGAAAAAAAAAGAATTTCATTTCTGTGAAGTGTTACTCTAAAAGAATCATCTCAGCTAATTTTAAGTTGGGTACATTTAGTTTTATTCATTTAAAAATTAAGTATTTCTAAGTACAAAGATAGGAGCAACCTCCGCTACATGTAGGAGGCCACCCACCAAATCTCTAGGAGGGCTGAAGCCTGGCTTTGCACCTACACCACCCAGGCTCCATTCAGCCTTCTGGAAAAGCACCAGGAAACCACAGACACAATGCTCTGAAGATAAAATCTTCAAAATTAAGATGACAAAATGACAGCTAATGTCATAGTCAATGAGGACCCAGAAAATATAATTAAGAGAATTATGATTAGGAAAAATGTAGCAATTACCACACACAATGGCAGGGCTGCCATGCCAGAGTTAACAATCCACAACTTAAAGACACAAGGGATTTAGACACAAGGGATTTAGACACTCATGGTATATTTTCTCAAATTTCTTGAGTTTAATGCTTAATTTATTTCTATTCTTTCTCTTCTGTTAAAAGTTTACAGCTAATTAGGGATCAACATGGCAGAGTAGAAGAAAATTAAGCTCACTTCCCCCACCCCCACCCCCAAAGACATCAAAAGTACATCTACAGTGTGGAACAATTCTCACTAAAAACAAACAGGAGACTGGCAGAAAGATTTATACAACCAAGGCTGTAAATAAAGATTCACCTGGAGTCAGGTAGGAAGAAAACAGAAGTGATGGGTTTGGGACTTGTACGCCTGAAGGGGACCCAGTAGAGGAGGGGGATTACACAGGCACAGAGATTCTCCCTGGAGACTGAGCTGTTCAAACCACACACTGGGCCCCCAGCCTGGCAAGACGAGCCCCTTAGCTGGTTTGAAAACCAGTGGGACTAATAGGAGGGCTGTAGAAAATAAAAAGTTTCACTCATGAAGAGTGTGCACTTACTTGCTTACTCCTGGGACAAAGCAAAAAAAGTAGAAACTACCTGGGACTCTGATCAACTTCCCGCAACCTACCAAGCACACACACTGGCCCACACCAGACAACTCCAGACCCTTTTGCTGTGCAAGGATGCTCCTCAGCAGGGTGAAAGCCTGCCACTGCCAAGGAGGGCTCTCAGACCTGACACTGACTCTGAATGTGGAGAAGCAACCATTGCTGGTTCCTGCAGGGTCAGCTGGCTGAGAGAGGTCTGGAGCTCTGGCTGGTGTGCCAGGACCAGAATGCAGGACGAAGCCTGGCCCACACCAAGCACCAGTTCCAGCCACTCTGGCTGAACTGCTGTTCCCCTCTGGGGTGAATGTGCCATTTCTGGGATGGGGGAGGGTGCACACTTTAAAGAAACAGGAGCAACTTGGACCCAATCCTCAGGGCTTCTACTCTAGAACATTGTAACACAGTCTACCCTTCAATAGGGCAATGTTGGCCACTGAACATCAGAGAAGCCCCAGTTCACAACTGGCTCATGACCCAGCACCTCCATCTCCAGCTCCATCTCTCACCAAGAAAATAGCTTCCAGCACGGCCTGGGGAAGACATGACATGTGTTCATCTCAGATCCACCTCTCCCACCAAAGCCACTGGGCACACATAGACTGCATATGAATGCTCCCATACAAGGACATCCCTTTAAGAATGGGACAGTGAACTATTTTACCTTGTTTCATAGAGAAAGGCAAGCAAACTGAATAGAGGAGCTTGTTTCAAATGAAAGAACAAGAAAAATATCTGAAAAAGCAACTAATGTGACAGAGATAAATAGGTTACCAGAAAAAGAGTTCAAATCATTAGTAAAAGGAATGCTAACTGAACTAGGGGAAAGAAAATATGCACACAGTGAAATTTTTATCAAGAAACTAGAAAACATAAAAAAGAATCAGTCAAATGTGAAGAATACAATAACTGAAATGAAAACCACTCTAGAAGAAATTAAAAGCAGATTTAGGGATACATAAGAACACATAAATGATCTGGGAGACAAAATAATAGAAATCACCTAATCAGAAAACCAAGAGGAAAAATAAAATTTAAAAATGAGAACAGATTAAGGGACCTCTAAGAAAACATCAAGCATACTAACTTTGTATTACAGGAGTTCCAGAAGAAGAGAAGTAGAAAATGATAGAAAATGTATTTGACGAAATTATGCCTGAAAACTTCCCAAACATAAAGAAGGAAACAGATATACAGGTACAGAAAGAAAAGAGAGTCCCAAATAAGATGAAGCCAAAGAAATACACACAAAGATATATAATTATCATAAAATGGAAAATTTATGATGAAGAGAGAATTCTAAAGGAAGCAAAAGAAAAATACAGAGTCATATAGAAGGGATTCCACACATGGCTGTTAGTTGATTTTTTGCAGAAAACAAATTTAGAATTTAGGTCAAAAGGTACTGGCATGATATATTTAAAGTGATAAAAGGGAAAATCCTACAACCTAGAGAACTCTACTCAGCAAGGCTGTCATTTTGAAGGAGAGATAAAGAACTTTTCAGACAAGGAAACAGCAAAAGACTTCATCAATAATAAACCACCCCTACATGAATTGACAAAGGGCCTTTTCCAATTGGAAAAGGCTACAAGAAGAAGCAAGAACTCACAGGAAGTGAAAACTTCCACTAGTAAAGGCAAGTATATAGTAAAGTCTGGATCAAACACTTAAATAACTGAAAATGAAGAGTAAATGAAGAAAATTATAAAATAAACTGCATTGTATGTTCTTAACAGTTAAGAAATAGACATGTAGGAGACTAAGTAATGATAAAAAAAATAAATAAAACGCAGGGGAGAAGAATTCAAAATGTGGATCTTTTAGGGTGTGTTTGAACTTAAACAACAGTTTTTAAAAACTGGATATAGTTGTAGGTTAACATACATGAAACACATGGTAAGCACAAGTCAAAGACCTAAAACAGATACACAAAAAACTAGAGAGAAACGAACACAAGGGTACTACAAAATAAAATCATCAAACCACAAAAGAGAAAGCAAACAGAAGAAACAAACAGAGCACTACAAAAACAACCAGAAACAAAACAGCAGTAAGTATGTACCTGTGTACCTATCAACTACCACTTTAAAAATCAATGGGCTAAACCCACACATCTATGGACACTTTATTTTTGACAGAAGAGGCAAGAATATACAATGCAGAAAAGACAGACTCTTTAATAAGCAGTGCGGGGAAAACTTCACAGCTACATGTAAAAGGATGAAACTAAAACACTTTCCAACATCATACAAAAAATAAACTTTTTTTAATCCAAAAAAATGGATTAGAGATTTAAATGTAAGGCCAGAAACTATAAAGCTCTTAGAGAAAAATATAGGCAGTACATACTTTGACATACATCAGAGCAAGATCCTCTTTGACCCACCTTCTAGAGTAATGTTTTACTCCTAGTGTAAAACAAAAGTAAGTAAATGGGACTTAATTAAACTTAAAAGGTTTTTCACAGCAAAGGAAACAATAAACAAGATTAAGAGACAACCCTCAGATTGGGAGAAAATAACTGCAGATGAAACAACTGACAAAGGGTTAATCTCCAAAATATACAAGCAGCTCAACAGCAGAAAACAAATGATTCAGTCAGAAATGGGCTGAAGACCTAAACAGACGTTTCTCCAAAGAAGACATGCAGATGGCCAACAAAGACATGAAAAGATGCTCAACATTGCTCACTACTAGAGAAATGCATATCAAAACTACAATGAGGTATCACCTCATGCCAGTCAGAATGGTCATCATTAAAATATCTACATACAATAAATGCTGGAGAGGATGTGGAGGAAAGGGGAACTCTCTTGCACTGCTGGGAGGAATGTAAATTGACATAACCATTATGGAAGACGGTATGGAGATTCTTTAAAAAAAACTAGGAATAGAACTACCATATGACCCAATAAACCCACTACTGGGCATAGACCCTGAGAAAACCATAACTGAAAGAGATGCATGTGCCCCATTGTTTATTGCAGCACTTTTTACAACATGTAGGACATGGAAGCAACCTAGATGTCCTTGGACAGATGAATGGATACAGAAAATCTGCCACATATATACAATGGAGTATTACTCAGCTATAAAAAAGAGCCCAAGAGCCTATTATACAGAGCGAAATAAGTCAGAAGGAGAAACAAATATTGTATAGTAATGCCTGTGTATGGAATCTAGAAAGGTGGCACTGATGAACCTATCTGCAGGGCAGCAGTGGAGATGCAGACACGGAGAACAGACTTGTGGACGCAGTGTGGGAAAGAGAGGGAGGGACTAATTGAGAGAGCAGCATGGAAATAGAAACATTACCGTGTGTAAAGCAGATGGCCAGTAGGGGTTTGCTGTGTAATGCAGGGAGCTCAGCCCAGTGCTCTGTGACAACCTAGAGGGGTGGGATGGGGTGGTAGATGGGAGAAAGGTTCAAGGGGGACAGGACATGTGCATACTTGTGGTTGGTTCATGATGACGTATGGCAGAAACCTCACAATATTGTAAAGCAATAATCATACAAAAAAAAACCACCCTAGCTCCACCCCCCAAAATAATAATGGACTAAATGCCACAAGCAAGAGATGTAGGATTGAAGACTGGGAGAATATAACATTAATTAACATCTATTATCTGTTATTATATAATATACATAACATAATATATTATAACATATATGTGTGTAATATATATCAGTATATTGGGTTCTATAGGTGTTACAGAAAAATCCAAATGAACTTTCTGACCAACTCAGTGTATTATAACATATGTACATATGCATGATATAGAAGTATATAATATAGAAGTACCTAAATATAGCACAGAGATAGTAACAGACATAAAATAAGAACTTGACATAATACAATAATAGTAGGGAACTTTAACACCTATTTACATCAATGGACAGATCAGCCAGATAGAAAATCAACAAGGAAACAGTTGTCTTAAATGATACACTAGGTCAGCTGAACTTAAGAGACATTAAATTCAGATACAGGACATTCTATCCAAAACAGCAGAAAACATTCTTCACAGTTGTACATGGAAACTTGTCCAGATTAGATCACATTCTAGGTCACAAAACAAGTTTGAACAAAATTTAAAGGATAGAAATTGTATCAAGCCATTTTCCACCTAAGATGGAATGAAACTAGAAGTCAATTATGGAAGAAAAATGGGACAAACACAAACATGCAGAGAGTAAGCAACATGCTACTAAAACACTAATGCATCAATAAAGAAACCAAAAGGCAAATCATAAACCTTTGAGAGAAATAAAGATGAAAGCACAACTGTCTGAAATCTATGGGACACAGTGAAAGCAGTTCTAAACTGGAAGTTTTTAGTGACATAGGACTATTTTAACAAATAAGGAAAACTTGAAATAGACAACTAAGCTACCATGTAAAGGAGCTAGAAGAAACCAAGTCCAAAGTCAGTAGGAGGAAGGAAATAATAAAGAACAGACATTAAAATAGACAAAGTAGGGAAAAAGACAACAGAAAATATCAATAGCCCAAAATATGTAAGCCATATAATTGCCCATCAACAGATGAATGGACAAAGACATGAGATACAGAAACACACACAAGAGAAGAATTATAGTTTCAAGCTAAAGGCAGTCTGCTGGCAGAATTCCCTTTTCATTGGGGAGGCCAGTTTTTTCTCTATTAAGGCCTTTGATAGACTAAATGAGTTCTGCCCATAATATGAATGGAAATCTGCTCCAGGGAAAGCTCACTTATTTAATCATATCAAAAAATTATCTCCCCAGAAACATCTAGAGAAATGTTCAACCAAACATCTGGGTACCTTGGCATACCCAAGTTGAAACAAGATCGACCATTACATGCATAAGGATGCAATATTCTTTTAGGCTTACAAACTTTACCATATAGAAGATTTCCTTACAAAATGTGTTAAATCCCAAGCCAATAACATGCACAAGCCCCTAGCATTATTGGCTACCATTTCTTATTCTGGTTATTTAATGATAAATTTTTGAGAAATTACTCCAAGATCTTCTAAGTGTCTTCAAAGGGGCCTCAGAACATCTCTAAGGGTTGGAGGGAAGCCCAACAGAAACCTTTCTATTTTCTCAATATTTTCCTAAAAGTAAAGCTAGGGTAAAAAAAATCAAGCTTAGACTTGAAAAAGTAAAGAAGTCATAAAAGGATAATAATATACTATCAAATAGGTAGGAAACAAGGAAAAGCAGTTCTATAATTTCATTTCAATATAGAATACAGTTAGGAGTAACATATAGATATAATTTTATAGATACATACATACACACACACACACACACACACACACACACACACACACACATATATATACTTATCTCCAGATTTTTCTTGTAGAATCTTCTGGAAAAAATATATTCTTCTTATCCAATGGTCCCACATTTTGGCTCAGTCCAAAATTCACGACTCTGGGGTCTCACCATCACCTGGAGAACTAAACACTGTGGTGTGCTACACAGGTATTCCTCCAGGACTGAGGATCTGATCCTCTGGGGATCACCATGGCTGACAGCTCTCAATTGTCACTTATCTCCAGAAATTGTTTCAGCTGAAGACAGCTTCTTACCCTAGGCAGCACCTCCTTCCCAGGGCTAGCCTGCATCCAGTGACAATCAATGCAAGAACATAAAAATCAAGTTCCCTTGTTGCAATGTGGAGTAATACCAGTTTCAGAATTTCCCATCAAGTTATTTGAGAATATCCTTGAGACTATCCAACTTCCTCTGACCAGTCCTGGTCCCCTCCTTTCCTTTCCCTTGCCTACCCAAGATGTTGATCCTGAGAGTTTTCCCTAAGAAATCCCTCACATATCAATACTGATCTGAGAATCTGCTGAGACACCAGTGAAGAACCCAATTTATAGTAGAAGAAGATGGCTCTGCAGCCATTGGGCCTTCTTTTCCCAATATAAGATCCTCTTCTTAGGCCTCCACAGTTAATTAGCTCCTCCCAATAAATCCCACTGTGTATTTTCCTTTCAGCAGTTGCAAACAAAGCAGTCTCAGTGGCCACAATGAATAGAGGAAGTGACAGAATACCATGAATACACTTAGTACTGATTTGCAGCAAGAACCAGAAGCTTCTTTCATGTGGAATAAATTAGTAGAGAAACCCGTTCTATTTCCTTCTTAATGTGTGTGTCATGCTGTGCAACATTTGCCCTGAGGTGTAGGGGTTAGGGTGAGATGCATGCAAATATCTTGCTCAGAAAGATACATTCTTAGCACACTAGGAAACCAACAACCTTAGAGGTGAGCATTCTGCTATAATAACTAAAATGAGAAACCCTTATGCCAGCTATTGATATTATCTTATTACTTGGCATTTAGATAGCTACAGGGAGCAAAGAGGCTTTAAAAAGCCTGAGAAAATGGAAATAATCCTACTTTACTGCCAATGACACCCAGACAGCCATTAAAAATTCAGTTGTCAGATAAACGAAGTTGCATTAGAGTTGTCCTATTTTGAAATAAGCAGGGCGGGAGGTACTTTTAAAATCGCTTTTCTGAAAATCTGTCTTATCAGCTTTCAGTGACATTGGATTTGTGCATTTATCTGGAAATCAGAGGTGATTTCTGTCAATCCCTTGTTGTAGTCACATTTCAATTAAAAACCTGAAGGAGTGCTCTTATCAGGCCGCGGCATTCGTCTGAGTCATCACTAAATATACTTTCCTCCTAGATAGGATTTGTATTTTCTTCTTCATTGACTACGGAAGTTATTCCAGCTTAAATTTGGCTTTGCTCACCAATTTACTTTTCAAAATTAAAGATAAGGTTCTGGGTTAGCAGGATACACTGCCTTCCGCCACCATAGTAAATACAACAGCTCATGATCATGTTTTAGACAAACTCCAGAAAAACTGAGATTCATTTAATAATGGTTTATTGAAAAAAATATTTTAATTAAGAGAATTTAAATTTTGGCCCTTAGGAAACTCCATCAACTCAATTAATAGAAATAATCATTAATGAGAGTCCTAGCACTTAGAAAATATACCTAATGTTTGTAAGGTCAATTATCAAACAAGAGTCAAAATATTCTATTTTCAAGGAAAGCTGCTGTTAATGGCACATTTGAGAGGTTTTCTGTTATCCTACAACTTCTAATATCTTTGTTAATTTTCTAAATATTCAATACTAAAGAAGATATCTATATTCATATATACATCTATGCACAAAATATGTGTAAATAAAGCCTTTTGTCTTCCAAAGATATCTACATTGATCAGTGTATTTGAATTGAGAATATGAATACCAAGAACTATAATTCCCTATAAGATTTTAATTAATCTTAGGATTCACAACATTTACAAAAACTTAAGACATGAAAAATCTTGGTATCATGTTGTCCAACTTTAGTTTAACATAAAAGGACGTGGATAGATCTGGAAGATCTCATCTGAGATATAGTCAAATGAAAGCAGAAGCTTTAAAACCAAAAGTACATGTATTCAAAGTCTTCACCTAACACTTAGCCTAAGCAAGTTACTTAAAAGATTTCAGCTTCAGTTTCTTCACCTATAAGATGGGATTAATAGAAGTCAAATTGAAAGGCATTTTAAAGTGTATGTAAACATTAAACCTCAAGCCTGGCACAAGATCTCCACTAATTATGATGGCAGTTATTATTACATGTGCTTAGTAACTCACTAGGTATCATGAAGTAGCCATGAAAAATAAGTATAATATTAGATTAAAAATAATTCAGATATTTTTAAAGGATCCAAAGTTGAGAAGATACTAGATAAACTGAAATGAGGTGGTGACTCTGGACTAGAATAGTAACTCTGAGGGTAGGGAGGAGAAATGCTTCTACTGATACAAAAAGCTTAAGAGATAAGGCCCAAAACTTTTACTCAAGAAATAAAATTTACTTCTTGAGTACAAGAAATAAATTGAGTTTCACAACCACTCAGTTACCACGTACATTCCCCTACTTGGTGGATTTCCACATAAGCTCACTTTCGCTCCACTGCTATGTGTCAGGTTTACCATTAATCATATTTATTATTAATTTTACCAGAATTAAAATGTTAGAGAAGAGGCTGGATAACATACCAAGCCATGAACCTAATTATTTTGTCTATAGACTGTCAATTCCATCTAGTACTTCATTGCTGATCATAGTCGAAATTATACAGAACCATTAAAATCATGGAAAAATGAAATGTATTTTGAATTTATTTGCAAAAGTGCTAATAAATGAATCAATATGCTATGAAACATAAGGAAAAAAGAAAAAGTATACTCTAGAATAAATGATTTTTTTTTTTTTAGAATAAGTGATTTTTTGAAACAAGAATAACTTCAAAAAAAATCTGCAACACATTTTTCAAATAGAGCACTATGGTCAATTAAGCATATAGAACACACTATGTGCCCAATGTTCTAGAGAATATAAAAAACCAAAGAAGTAGCATGGTTCTTACCTACAAAATGTTTACAGATTACTTGGAGATATGACTGATGCACATAAAACCATTACTGAATTATTAAACTCCATAGGAAGTCAGTGTGAGCTAAAGAGATCAGACAATAATAAAAATTCTATTCCTAACTCTTTTACATACATAGCCTCAGTTAACCTACACAGGATTCTGTAAGAGGTGTACCGTTATCCCCAGTGAGGTGATAAACTGAAACTCAAAAGCCCTCAGGACACTGACTGTAGCCTGAGTACACCTAGATCAGAAGAGAAGACATGTGGTAAACACACGGGGTTCCTATCCAGCATCCACCACCCACTTTTTGTTTAAAACCAGGATTTTGGACATAGATGGACCTTATGGAAATCCAGCCTCACCCCAGGTCCAAGGCAGACCAGCGGTTTGCAGGTAACCCATTTCTACTGCTGGAAGTTAAATTAGGAACAGACTCTATCCAATTTCATCCAGTTATTGCTGTGATGCCTATTAGGGTGCTCCTGAAAAAGGGTTTGTGATTCCTAGGTGGTTGTGAGCTCCTCAAAGATGTAGTCAGGAAGAGCCTGCCATCTCTTCTTCTACCCATCTTTGAGGAGCTAATAATCACCTCAAAAGCCCGTCTTAATTCTAAAAGCTCCATCATGTGAGATATGGAGTTAACTTGTTGGTAGACCAATTGAGAGGGTTCGGGTGTGTTCTGGTTTTTATTTTGACTTACCACTAAAAGCATTCTAAAAGTACCCTGAAACACAGAACTGTAATTCAAATGCAAGCCTTCAGATTTTGGGTTCCACTTGCTTTACTAGTGACCAACGTTATTCTTCTTTCTCCTTGGAACAAACAGGACTCTCACTGATAGGTCAAGGTTGGGAACTTACTCTGAAGCAGAGCGGGGATGATGCCTGTGGTGTGGAGGAATTGAAGGTCTCAGAATGAGGTGAGAGCGTGAAGCCACACACTAATGCTCTGTTCCTACAGCCAACTGATCATTTCCCTTGTCCTGAATTTGACATTTGGAAAAAGAGGCGATGCTGTGTGCTCCAAAATTCTGTTTGTTGCCATCATCATTCTTTCTTAACTCCCACCCCTTCTTCCTCCTCCTCCTTAATGCTTAGTCTGGACAGACTGAGTTCCCACTGTACCAAACTAAGGTCCTGGGTTAGGCCATCAACCCCTAAGTATTTCTTAAAATGCTTACTCATGTTCACCACTGTGATGACTAGCACTGGGGATTACAGAAAGTATTGAGAACGTGATC
Source organism: Muntiacus reevesi (assembly GCF_963930625.1). NCBI lineage: Eukaryota > Metazoa > Chordata > Mammalia > Artiodactyla > Cervidae > Muntiacus > Muntiacus reevesi. Next base: position 3,171,751 of record NC_089255.1, on the reverse strand, counting down.
TACACCCTTGGGGAGACCATACTGTCGTCAGGATACAAATGGCAACGCTATAATGATAACAACAGCTATCATTTATTGGTGCATATGAAGTGCTAGATATTGTAGCAGTTATTTACCTACATTCTCCTCTATGCTCACTAAGGTAAGTGGTAAGTACGAAAAGAGTATACATAAACACTTAATATAGTGGCTCTTTATAATGATGTCATAGACATTTATACAAAAATGCCTACATAGCCAACATCTAATTCTCCAAAATACTTATTTCATAGAGTGCTGGATGATGAGAGATTCATGCCTCCATTTTCTCATTCTGTAATGTTGAAATATTGTTTCTGAAACTAAAAATGCATGAATCAGATTCATTGTAGAAGTAAATAACTAAATTCTGAATCTCATTTGAAAAATGAAGATGACTCTTAGCAATGAGATATATGTAAGAAAAATGTTAAATAATAAACTGCGCACAGTCTAAGAACAGTGAATTCTTAATCAACATTAATTCTCTTTTCCTTTCCTAAGAAAGATGACATGTTATAATTTTGCCAAAGAAAAATGTCAAGTACTGAATTTATATAATCCAAACGCATTGATACCTAATGGAAAGCATTAGCATGTGTATGTATGTGCTCAGTCACGTCTGACTCTTTGCAATCCCATGGACTGTAGCCCGCCAGGCTTCTTTGTCCATGAGATTTTACAGGCAAGAATACTGGAGTGGGTTGCCATTTCTTCCTTCTAGGGAAGCTTCCTGACCCAGGGAATCGAACCCATATCTCCTGCATCTCCTTCATTGAGAGGTGGATTCTTTACCACTAAGTCACCTGGGAAGCTCAAGCATTAGCATAGATGAAAGGAAAAATCAACTATTTCTCTACTGATTGCAGTAATTTAATGACATGACACATATGAGAGGAAAATATCCCAAGACACAGAGGGTGTTTTTTAAAATCATAAATGATTGTTTAGGTTTTAAAATTTCCCCACATTACCCAAATTAAGTTGATAGATCAATACCAGCAGTAAATATACATACACTGAAAAATATATGATCATCTCAAAAGATGCAGAAAAAGCATTTGACAAACTTAAATATCCATTAGTGGTAAAAAATAACTCAGCATAGTAGAAACAGAAGGGAACTATCTCAATCTGATAAAAAAGAAAACTTTCAGAAACACAGACATACAAACTTATAGCTAACATACTTAATGGTGAAAGACTGAATACTCTTCCCATAAGGGCAGAAGGGGATGATGCCTGCTCTCACCACTCCTACTTAACACTGTATTAGAATTCCTAGTCAGTGCATATATTGAAATGTCATTACATAAAATTATCTGATTTTAAATATTTTTATAATAAACATGAAATCATTAACATTACACAGAGACTAGAGAGTAGGTGCTGTATCAGTATGAGTAGGGTAAAGTGAGAGCTGGCAACGTCCAGACAGGGAAAATTCTTACACACTAGGCTCCCAAGTTTGGACTTTATTCTGTAGGTCAGTGTTTCTCAAACGCAAGCATGAATCAGAGTCCCCTGGGAGATGTGTTAAAATAGACTGCTGAGTCCTACTCCCAGCATTTCTGAGTTAATAGGTCTGGGTGTAAGCTAGATCGTTTGTATTTCCAACAAGTTTCTAGGTGCTGCTGAAGTTGCTGGTCTGGGGTACACACTTGGAGAACCACTGAGAAGCTTAAAAAATGTTAAGAATAAGTGTGACACAGTCAAATTTACATTAAAGGAAACCTGTGCATGCCCTAGGTCTGAAGACATCAGAGCAAGTAAACAAAAACTCTTGGGGGTAGACCTGGGTACTAGCATTTTTTAAAACTGATAGGTGGTTTCAAAAGGTATCCAATTGATGATTTGTGATGATAGTGTTGGAGGCAAGTGAGAGGCTAGTTGAGATGGTGATTCTCAAACCTGGTTTCCCAGAACTCAAGGACCAACAAGGAGACAAGACTCTTACTTCCATAATCACAATAAAGCAGTTATGCTTTTATCTTTTCAAAAAGTCATTTAAAAAGAAAGAAAATGGTTTTATTGCTCTAAAATGAACAGTTTTGACAATCCTGAGTCAGGAGTTTATTGAAATAAACTTGGCTAAGATGTTGTCAGGAGCATTTGAGAATGGCTAGAGGAGCTAATAAAATTGAGGGTCAGAGATGTTGAAAAGGGAGTGGTTAGAGATTCATGTCTATAACTGTGGTCATTCATCCAGGAGGCAGGTTCAGATGTTGTTATGGGGGCATTTTCAGGGTGAATTCCCCCCTGGGAGTCTGAAATCCCTCTGGTACCAGGAATATGACCATTTTTCCTTCTGATAAAACAAACTCTGTAAGCACTGGTCATTGTTCCAAAGCAAAGTATGCCCAAGGTCACACAAAACATTTTATGAAAGGCAATTACATATTTACACTGAGGAAAAAACACAATAAATAAAGACACTAAGGATATTGGTGGCTTGCTTTAGGGCAGTAGCCTCCAAACTTAAAAATGCATACTTCCTGGGGGTCTACCAAATTTTCCAAAAGAATAAAAGTTTGGTTGGATTTGAGTGAATCCATTTTCAGACTCAACTCTTTCTTCAAAGGGACCAGCTGTCCACATCACATACAAATAATGAATTATGTTGAATACCTGAAACTAATATGCTAAATGTCAATTACATCTCAATTAAAAAATATATGTCAGTTGAGAATGTCGCTGATACAGGGACATCATGCTGATTCTCCTTTTGTTCTCTTCTCCAGTATAGCACTGTTTACAACAGCCAAGATCTGGAAGCAGCATAAACAAATGAGCTGATAAAGAAGATGTGGTACATATACAGTGGAATATTACTCAGACATTAAAAAGAATGAAATAAGGCCATTTACTGCAACATGGATGGATTTGGAGATTACCATACTAAGTAAAAGTTGGCTTAAAACTCAACATTCAGAAAACTAAGATCATGGCATCTGGTCCAGTCATTGCATGGCAAATAGATGGGGAAACAATGGAAACAGTGACAGATTTTACTTTGGGGGGCTCCAAAATCACTGCAATGGAGACTGCAGTCATGAAATTAAAAGATACTTGCTCCTTGGAAGGAAAGTTATGACCAACCTAGACAGCATATTGAAAAGCAGAGACATTACTTTGCCAACAAAGGTCCATCTAGTCAAGGTTATGGTTTTTCCAGTGGTCATGTATGGATGTGAGAGTTGGACTCTAAAGAAAACTGAGCATCAAGAATTGATGCTTTTGAACTGTGCTGTTGGAGAAGACTCTTGAGAGTCCCTTGGACTGCAAGGAGATCAAACCAGTCCATCCTAAAGGAAATCAGTCCTGAATATTCATTGGAAGGACTGATACTAAAGCTGAAACTCCAATACTTTGGCCACCTGATGTGAAGAGCTGACGCATTAGAAAAGACCCTGATGCTGGGAAAGATTGAAGGAAGAGGAGAAGGGGACGACAGAGGATGAGATGGATGGATGGCATCACTGACTCTATGCACATGAATTTGATCAAGCTCCAGGACTTGTTTGTTGATGGACAGGGAAACCTGGCATGCTGCAGTCCATGGGATTGCAAAGAGTCAGATACGACTGAGCGACTGAACTAAACTAAGTAAAGTGAGTCAAACAGAGAAAGACAAATATATAATATTATTTATGTACAGAAGCTAAAAAAAATGTTACAAATGAACTTATTTACAAAACAGAAAGAAACTCACAGACTTAAACAACAACTTTACGGTTACCAGGGGAAATAGGTGGGAGAGATAGATTGGAACTTTAGGAATGACATGTACACACTGCTATATTTAGAATAATCAACAAGGACCTACTGTATAGCACAGGAAACTCTGCTCGATGCTATGTCATAATCTAAAGGGGGAAAGAATTTGAAAAAAAATAGATACATGTATATGTATAACTGAATCACTTTACTGTACATCTGAAACTAACACATTTTTAATCAACTATGCTCCAGGATAAAATAAAATATTTAAAGAAAGAAAGATCAACTTTCACTTACCCTAATCCTACTATGGTGCATTGTCTCAGGATTTACGAAACTCCAGGACGCCAAAGGACATCGTCATTTCCATTCTGCATAATCATCACTCCTAAATGAGAGTCCTTAGAGATCAAAGCCAGGAGCATGTTACAGAAGATGGCAAAGCCCAGAGCCTTATTTCATCTGAGCACTAATCTTTGCCAAGACTTCATGCCTTAAACACCTATATGTTTTACAGTTAGAAGGTAGAGAGATATTCCATGAGACGAGTGCTCGGGCCTGGTGCACTGGGAGGACCCAGAGGAGTCGGGTGGAGAGGGAGGTGGGAGGGGGTATCGGGATGGGGAATACGTGTAACTCAATGGCTGATTCGTGTCAATGTATGACAAAACCCACTGAAATGTTGTGAAGTAATTGGCCTCCAACTAATAAAATAAAATTAAAAAAAAAAAAAAAGAAGGTAGAGAGAAGACAGTTGTCCCTAGGACGGGTATCTGAATGAAAAGTGTACTTGAACCAAAGATTTTTATTAAGAAAAAGCCTCATTGGAAAGGTTTAACAGTCAACATTGGCTTTGCAAATTTGACAGTCAACACATTTTCTATAAATCACAGGAGCTAAATCTAAACCTTCAAGGTTGTGACATACATATCTATAACTATACCCATATCCATATTCATCTCTCTGTACACACAAATGTGAGGGGAAGAAATTAAAGCACTTTAATAAAAAGTACTGAGTTGACAAAAGAGCTTTAAAATTAACAATATTTCTGTTTTCCAACCCTTTCTGAATATATCATATTCAACAAAATCCACAAAAGTAAAAAGTGATGGGAATAATTAATTATCCATTGACAAGTTTTGATAAAGCTTTTTTGGAAATGGCAACCCACTCCAGTGTTCTTGCCTGGAGAATCCCAGGGACAGGGGAGCCTGGTGGGCTGTCATCTATGGGGTCGCACAGAGTCGGACACGACTGAAGAGACTTAGCAGCAGCAGCAGCCAGAAACTGGAAAGAATATTGCTCTACTGACTAGATAATAAATTTATTTGGTAATCAAGTAGTTTTCTCTTCCTTAATTTCAACATAATTGAAGGAAGACCTAATCAAGTTATTAGCTAAGATGTTATTAAAAATCATTTGTGTTAACACAAAACTATGTTATCAAACATTTGACAGGGGTATGATTGGAGGCATAACTTGGAAGAAGTTCAAAAATTCATTGCCACTGATATAACAAAACTCCTTCCACTCCTACATATTTATATGGAAACATGACTTTGGGTACTTACATCTAGAAAATAAAAATATAAATAAAAGTGATGCTCATGCACGCATACATGCTAAGTCACTTCAGTTGGATCCAATTTTAAGCGACCCCATGGACTGTAGCCACTAGGCTCCTCTGTCCGTGGGGATCCTCCAGGCAAGAATGCTGGAGTGTTGCCAGGCCCTCCTCTAGGAGATCTTCCCAACCCATGTCTCCTGTGGCTCCTGCATTGCAGGTGGATTCTTTACCCCTGAGCCACCACCAGGGAAGCCCTAAAGTGATGCTCAGTCCTATTTTATTCTAGCAATCAGCAACATTTATTCATGGACTCACAAATTAACTGGACAAAAAAAATTCCATTAGTTTTATTAGAAGATAAATTTCCTTAAAATTTTACATCATGTTGAAAAGTCATTCATCAAAAATTTTAATTACCTATTTTATTTTAATTAATTGTACAGAAAAAATCATTATGATGATAACTCAGTCTGGAAGATAGTTTTTTCCAAAAATAATTTAGAAAGAGTATCAAAGTAAGGCCAAACTTAGAAAAAATAAATTTCAATTTACCTAAATATTTCTGTTGCAGAGACATATGGTCATGATCAGAAAAAGAATTCTAAACATAGTTATCTGGAGTACAAATTTAAGTCTAAGAATAAATGGAGTGACATAAAATTTCTGTTCAAGAAACTTATTTATCTTGTAAGCTGATGATGTAGGATAACAAATCTAAATGGCATTTGGATTCCCCTTGAAACATTTGAGAGAACAATATACACAATCAAGTGCAACAGAAATTATTATTCTTTGCAAATATTTTTACCTTACATTGACAAATAGTTCCCACTTTAAATTGTTGGGGGGGGGGGTTACATGATTTTCAAAATTCCTTGAGTAGGTGTGGAAGAATAAAATGTTTTGAAACTAATGCCCTAAGTGAACATTCCTTCCTACACTATTTAGGAAAAGGTATGTTCCTTTATTTCTCAAATAAGATTACCTTGAATAATATTTGTCTAACAGGTTTCAGCCCAAGAGAAAAGGAACAGATTACAGCTTTAAACTGCCATCTCTGCCTTCTGATGACCAGAAAGATCATGAGAAGACATGAGGATCCATGATTGGAAACACTCAGATAAAGAAGATATGGTACAGATATGGTACACATATACAATGGAATATTATTTAGCCATCAAAAATGAAATAATCCCATTTATTGCAACATGGATTGCCCTGGAAAAGATCATACTAAGTTAAGTAAGTCAAAGAGAGACAGTCAAATATTATATGGTATCACTTAGAATCTAAAAAAAAAATGGAATCAAAAAATGATACAAATGAACTTATTGACAAAATAGAAACCAACTCACAGATTTAGAGAACAAACTAACTGTTACTGGGAGGAAGGGTTGGGTAGAGGGATAGATTGGGAGTTTGGGCTTCCCTGGAGGCTCAACTGGTAACCACCTGCAATGTGAGAGACCTGGGTTCGATCCCTGGGATGAGAAGATCCCCTGGAAAAGGGAATGGCCACCCACTCCAGTATTCTGGCCTGGAGAATTCCACGGACTGTACAGTCCATGGAGTCACAAAGAGTTGGACACGACTGAATGATTTTCACTTTCACTTGGGATTAACATGCATGCACTGCTATTATTTAAAATAAAATGCCTTTCCATGGAAAAATAAATAAATTAAAGGAGAGAGAGAGAAATGCTCTGCAGAGGCTCAGCTAGTGGCTGAGAGCATTCAAACTTCCCACTTTGGATAAGGACTGAAAGCAAGGAAGTAATATGTAAGTACTGTTTAGCTGTTCCACTGCTAAAGAAGAAAGTTCACTTCCATTGGAATTTTAAAAAAACTGGAGCAGTCTGACACAGGGAGAGGTGTGTCAGTTGCTCGGTTGTGTTCGACTCTGTGACCCCATGGACTGTAGCCCACCAGGCTTCTCTGTGCATGGGATTTTCCAGGCAAGAATACTGGAGTGAGTTGCCACTTCCTACTCCAGGGGATCTTCCTGACCCAGGGATCGAACCCGGGTCTCCCACACTGCAGGCAGATTCTTTACCATCTGAGCCACCAGGGAAGGGAGAGAGGTTCCCCCAAATTTGAGCAGCATATATATTTAGATAGGCATTTTTATTTGAAGGTAGTTGCCATCTTGAAGTCTGCTGAACGAATGAGACTCCATAAATGATATGAAGAACAAATTTAACTCTTTCAAATGTCATAACAATTTTGGAATTCTTGGGAATCTTGAATTTCATATGTATACAAAACCTCTGTCTTAAATAAGCTAAATATCTTGCCCAAGGTTACATAGCATTTTAGTGACAGATGTAAGAAAAAGACTGCTTTTCTGATCCCCTCTGTCATTTGCTCTTTCTACACTATGGCCTAAAAAGCTATGCCAAAAATAATCTCTTGACAGCTGATTTCCCACATGACATCACCTAATAGTCTACATATTGGGAAATGTTGCTAAGATCACTATCACAGCAACTAGCATAACTTAAAACCCTGAGGAGAAAGAAGCCAGGCTCCTGTGTGCATGATACCTTCCTCAACATTATACTAAGAGGAAAATAACTTCAAAAACACCACTAAAAAAACCCTTTTTCTAAATATTATACCAATGTTAATTTAAAAACTTCATTTGGTAAAATGTCCCTCTTCCTCTTTCCTGAGATAGGAGAAACCTGTGGGTACATTTCCTAATCTGACTGCTATTCAAAGCAGAGAAAAATTCTCCTGTGGTTTTACGGCTGCATCACTCTCCTACATGCAAGCCAAAGAAAATAATACAGGGTTTAGTTGCAATTAAATCTGTAGATAAGAGTTCAGGAAATATAAATCCAAACCTTCATCAGAAAACTGAACTAACAGGATGGGAAAAAACTTTTCCACCAAGCTACTGATACATCATTTTCTTGAAAACACCTATGATACAGCACATTGGCTCCTATTGGTTCAGACTGTAAATAGATAAATGAGTACCTATAGATAATTGGCATTTCCAGGATCTGGTTTATAGAAAGGAAGAGGAGGGTCCTTAAAATACATGTTCTATAAGATCTGCATTCAGACACAAATTAGATTTCACCCAGACCACAGATGAGAATAGCTGACTGATAGAATAAGTCAGAAAGGAATTGACTGGGAGACCTGAGTTTTGATTGCCGGAAGAAATATCAATAACCTCAGATATGCAGATGACACCACCCTTATGGAAGAAAGTGAAGAGGAACTAAAAGCTTCTTGATGAAAGTGAAAGAGGAGAGTGAAAAAGTTGGCTTAAAGCTCAACATTCAGAAAACTAAGATCATGGCATGTGGTCCTGTCACTTCATGGGAAATAGATGGGGAAACAGTGGAAACAGTGTCAGACTTTATTTTTTTTGGCTCCAAAATCACTGCAGATGGTGATTGCAGCCATGAAATTAAGACGCTTACTCGTTGGAAGGAAAGCTATGACCAACCTAGATAGCATATAAAAAGCAGAGACATTACTTTGCCAACAAAGATCCGTCTAGTCAAGGCTATGGTTTTTCCGTTGGTCATCTATGGATGTGAGAATTGGACTGTGAAGAAAGCCGAGTGCCGAAAAATTCATGCTTTTGAACTGTGGTGTTGGAGAAGACTCTTGAGAGTCCCTTGGACTGCAAGGAGATCCAACCAGTCCATCCTGAAGGAGATCAGTCCTGGGTGTTCACTGGGAGGATTGATGCTGAAGCTGAAACTCCAATACTTTAGCCACCTCATGTGAAGAGTTGACTCATTGGAAAAGACCCTGATGCTGGGAGGGATTGGGGGCAGGAGGAGAAGGGGATGACAGAGGATGAGATTGCTGGATGGCATCACCGACTCGATGGACATGAGTTTGAGTAAACTCCAGGAGTTGGTGATGGACAGGGAGGCCTGGTGTGCTTCGGTTCATGGGGTCGCAGAGTTGGACACGACTGAGTGACTGAACTGAACTGAACTGAACTAAAATAGGAGAGGGAACAGGAAAGCAAGGAGGCATAAGAACAGAGGACCACGGAGCACAGCGCGGGTGAGCTTGACAACTGGAGGTTGCTTGGGCCCTGGGGAACAGAAGCAAAATAGGTATATAGAAGATTTTGAATTACTTTGATTACCAAGAGACTGGGACTTCTCGCTCCAAGGAGTCAGAAGAGGAGCAATGCTCAAGTGAAAGTCCAGAGGAGCCAGTGGGCCAGCTGCCCTCTCTTTCCCCCCCAAATCAGGGCTGAGCAAGAAGGAGCTGGGGAGGAGGGGGGCCGTTACCAGTTGCCCATTTTAAATTTCAAGTACTCGGATATAAAAAGGAAATGAAAGACCAAAGCTATCAGCCGACTTTGAACTTTTCTTTGCCTCCAAGAGAGAATCTCATCATGGACTTTTCTTGGGTACTATTTTCAGGCCATGCTCATGCACCCTGGAATTGAAAGCACTGTCAGTAAGGGCACTGTGTCATGAGCCTAATTATGTCCTGTATTCAAACAGTTCTCCGGGTGTATGGGAGATTGTTTTAAAAACTGTGCAACTTATCTGATGAGTCACCTAATATTTAGGATCATGGAATAGAACTCTGGGGATTATGTGATCCTTGTACTCACTACGAGAGTTGGGCAAGCTGTAGTTATTTCATGCTATGACACTCAGGTCTATGTTCATAACAAAGAATGATTTCCCTGTTAATAAAGTTGACTGCATCCCACAGACACTATGTTTTCCCATTGATTTTAGGCAATATCATGGACAGAATTTGTATTTACTTCCTAGGTCTCTGATTCTAGCTGTAATTTCTCCTATAATGAAGGCCTGTAACTTGAACCTCTTCCAGCACTGAACATTAAAAACCATGGGCTTACTTAAGTCAGTCCAGCATTTTATAAAATGAGGTGTCTATTTAGTTAATGAAACAGTTTTTTTTTTAAACACATAAAATTCAGAACTAGAAAATAAGAAATAATTAAAGTGCTACCTCTGTTCCCTGTGCATTGTCTGAGGCTCCACAGCTATTCTCGCCTGAGGTGTGTTTTACGAGATTGGCCTTGGACATTCCCCAACTCTTCACACTCCTCCCCTCAGGATACCTTGATATCCCCAGGGCTTCTGAGTGGGGCGGTTCTATACATCCATTTCCTTTGTAGAATGCCAGACTCCCTCCTAGAGACCATGACCTCCAGTTGCGCTGGGCGTCCCCAGGTATCTCTGGGCGCCCCTCCGCGGGCAGCTCTCTGTCTGCCTGTAGCAGGGGAAAACAGCAGAGCAGCTCTGCCCTGCTCAGGGTCACTGTCCACTTCATTTTCTTCACTGGAAGATGGAGATGGGACTCACTTCATGGCTGGAGGCCCACGAGTTCTGACTTTAAAGCTGCCTAAGGTCTTCCCTCGTGGCTCAGCTAGTAAAGAATCTGCCTGCAATGTGGGAGACCTGGGTTTGAACCCTGGGTTGGAAAGATCCCCTGAAGAAGGGAAATACTCCACTCCAGTATTCTGGCCTGGAGAATTCCATGGACTAAATAGTCCATGGGGTTGCAAAGAGTTGGACACAACTGAGTGACTTTCACTCACTTAAGCAAAAGGCTTAACTGACTTGCCTACCTTACTGTATCCTCCCTTCAACTGCTAGGTACAGAGACTGTGAAATTCTCAATGGCCTCATCTGCTTAGAAAGGCTGATTTAAACTCTGTGAGGACCTTACCATCTTTGTGATGCTATGACCATAGTCATGAAACAAAGTACATTTCTAATGGGGTGGAGGTGGCTGTGTGTTGATGACTAACATGTGCTCCCTAAATATTTTATTTCCCTTGCAAACAATGAGAGTAGTTACTCCTGATTCACTTTGTCAGGTGAGAACTTTATCTTTGAAATCTCACTGGACGGTTAAGATATTTTAGATCCCATTTGAATTCTTATTACATATTTCATAAAAAAGGCAATGGGGAGCAAAACTTTTTGCAATAAGTCAATAACTTGAATGTTAGACCTTAGGACCCTGAGTGTCAGACCTTTAACCTGAGGGACTAATGGGTGGCAAAAACACTGAGACAAAATACTTCATTTCTTCCATTAAAATTGCTTCCATGGTTAGCATTGTAAGGGTAATAACTAATATTTTTTTAGCATCCAAAAAATTACAAAGCTTGGTGCTTATTTGTGGAGGGTTTCCCATTGCCTGAAAAAACTTAAAAAATAAACGAATTATAAAATTAAATTTATAAATTAAAAAAGGAATTGAAATAAATCTTCAAGATTCCCAAAATTTTAAATATCTCTTCTTTCATTGAAGTTGACAACAGCATCATGAAGTATATAATTCTGTGTCCACACTGGAAATGAGGAAACAGGGCTCAGAGAGGTGAAGTGACAATGAACAGCACATAAAAAGAAATTTTCAGACAGGAGTCTAGTCTGTCCACAGCCAGGTGCATGACTTTCAGCTCCCCAACAAGGTATAAACTTAAAAGAACTCACACTTTCACTTATTTTTTCTCTGATGTGCTTCTTTTCATCATGTAGATCCTAATTTATGACCAATATCATTTTCCTTCTCTCTGTAGAACTTCTTTTAACATTTCTTGTAAGGGAAGTCTATCAGAGACAAATTCCCCCAGTTTTTGCTTCTCTGAGAAAGCCTCTATTTCTCTTTCACTCTTACAGGATAATTTTGCTGGATACTAAATTCTAGTTTGGGGGGGGGGGTCTTTTAACACTTTAAATATTTCACTCCTCTGTCATCTTTGAATAGAGTCTGATTAGAGGTCTCATGAAATTCTTAACTTTGTTCTTCCATAGGTTCCTTCCCCTCTAATCTTTCAAGATTGTATTTTTGTCTTTGGTTTCCTGCAGTTTGAATATATGCCTAGGCATATTTTTTTTTAGCATTATTCCCTTTGATCTCTGAACTTTCTGGATTTGTGGTTTGGTTTCTGTCATTAATTTTAGAAAATTCTCAGCTATTGTCACAAGAAAGAATGAAAGAAAGAAAGATGGAGGGAGGGAGGAAGGAAAAGAGGAAGGAAGGAAAAGGAGGAAAAGAAAGAAAGTGTACATGTCTGTGTAACATCCCAAGAATGTTAGAATCAGGTTACCATCAGAGTTTGGATAATGTCAAGATGACACCTTGGAACAGTGTGGGGGAGAGTGGTACTCTCCTGTGGGCAGTTCATTAGAGTATCACACCAGAGAGGAGAGACACAAATGTGTAGGAAGTGTCCAGAAAAGCAAGGTCACATCCAGGAACCTAGAAAGGGTGTTTGAGCTGAGCAAACAATACCTGCAGAATGGACAATCAAGTTAGAGTACAAAGTAGAGGAATGGAAATGACATGTGTAGTACAAAGTATACAAAACATATCATTGAGAAGATGTATCCACGATCACATTGTTGTTGTTCAGCTGCTAAGTAATGTATGATTCTTTGTGACCACATGGACTGCAGGATGCCAGGCTTCCCTGTCCTTCATTACACCCCAGAGCTTGGTGAAACTCATGACCATTGAGTCAGTGATGCCATTCAACCACCTCATCCTCTGTCATTTCCCTCTCCTTTTGCCTCCAATCTTTCCCAGCATCAGGGTCTTTTCCAATGAGTCAACTCTTCACATCAGGTGGCCGAAGTATTGGAGCTTCAGCTTCAGCATCAGTCCTTCCAATGGATATTCAGGGTTGATTTCTTTTAGGATTGACTTCTTTGATCTCCTTACAGTCCAAGTAACTCTCAAGAGTCTTATGCAACACCACAATTCATAAGCATTAGTTCTTTGGTGCTCAGCCTTCTTTATGGTCCAACTCTCACATTTGTACATGACTACTGGAAAAACCATAGCTTTGACTATACAGACCTTAGCTGGCAAAGTGATGCCTCTGCTTTTTAATACACTATCTAGGTTTGTCATAGCTTTTCTTTCAAGGAGCAAGTGTCTTTTAATTTCATGACTTCAGACACTATCCACAGTGATTTTGGAGCCCAGGAAAATAAAGTCTGTCACTGTTTCCATTGTTTTCCCATCTATTTGTCATGAAGTGATGGGACCAGATGCCATGATTTTAGTTTTTTGAATGTTGAGTTTTAAAATTATATTAAACCTGACAATAAAGCAGAGCCCTGTAAAGATCAAGAAAGCTCCCCAAATATGCCACATCTCACAAGGTACTGGTCCATCCCTTAAAACCTCCTTGCTTTGTTGATTGGGTTTGCTTGATTGACAGCAAGGGAAAATAGGTGGGTGGGTGGGGGTGGGGACAGTCTACAGTCTACAGCAGAGCAAGGCTCTCTTTCCCCCATTTGCTGCAACATACAAGTTGACCTTTGTCCTTATCCTGAGTCAAGCCATACTCTACTCACCTCAAGGCTATTTTTTGTGGTCTTTCCCCTGGAGTGATCTCCTCTTCCCACATATTTTGTAATTATATATGTTATTTTTGCACATTTGATTTTTTCCCACTACCTATAGGCTGCAGAAGGGCAGGTATCAACTCAGTTTTATTCGCCACTAAATAACCTGCAGGGCTGAAAACAGGTAAGAACCCATGAATAGTTAATAAGTGAATGACTAGCTAGGCCACTGTGGTGAGAATTCTCATTGCTTTTACACAATTGCCAGAATAGGACATGGATGAAAGGTAGCATCAGAGCTGACTAAGGAAGGAGGGGGAGAAGAAGTGGGGGAGGGAGGCAGTAAGAGTGTAGAAAGAGCCAAGTGATAGCTAAGAGACTAAATCATCCGTCAAGGTAATGGGGCACCGGAACAGCTCAGATGCATATATTTAACAAGCCATGACTGGGAAGCCAAGCAACTTGAGAGGGAATAGCATACAGTACAGAATGCTTGAGGTAAGGCAAGCTTCACGTACCCAATGGTCACTTCTTAACAGTGCCAGGTGGGGCTATTTCTTAACAGCACTAGTCTTGACAAGTCAACAAGGATCAAACTTCCATTTGATTTCACTGGCTTCACAAAGTAGTGTGACCCTACAGGAAAACGAAGTTCCTTAAGACAACTAGAAATGCAAACTGGACATGAGTCAAGAAAGCCTCACTTTCCATATTTACAAAGCTAATCATTGTCTTAAGAAAGGAGAAATTAAATCTTTGAATGAAGTAAGAGTACCTTAGGAATAGCAGTAGTCAGAGCAAACTAGTGACTTTATTTAAAATTTGTTGTCTAGTTTGATAATGGCTCACCTGGTAAAGAATCTGCCTGCAATGAGGGAGACCTAGGTTCGATCACTGGGTTGGGAAGACCCCTGGAGAAGGGAATGGCTACCCACTCCAGTAATCTGGCCTGGAGAATTCCATGGACTGTATAGTCCATGTTGTCACAAAGAGTTGGACACAACTGAGCAACTTTCACTTTCTTTATCTAGTTTAAAACCAGCAAAAATTCATCACTTTCATCTGAACTGCTTATCAGTCAAATCTATACACCTGTTAAGATACTAAGTTAAAAACTTATGTGGTTGAAAAACTGTAGTTTGATCTGATTGAGTTGATCCAATAAGACTTGTGTCTGTGATACCAGGAACGTTTGATGTTGGTTAAATCTGTTGAGATACTAAATCCTTGGATTTCTTCTTCTGAAATACAGAGGAGGTTTATTTCTGTCCATATTATTACTGGGTTGGCCATAGAGTTCATTTGGGTCATATGTATGATTTCCATTGACTGATGGTTATCCAAATTGAAAGTACTGTGTGTGTGTGTGTGTGTGTGTGTGTGTATCAGTTCAGTTCAGTTCAGTTCAGTTCAGTCGCTCAGTCGTATCCAGCTCTTTGTGACCCCATGAATTGCAGCACACCAGGTCTCCCTGTCTGTCACCAACTCCCAGAGTTTACTCAAACTCATGTCCATCGAGTTGGTGATTCCATCCAGTAATCTCTTAGCTAATGGATAATTTTTCTCCTAAATCAAAGAATGAAAGCCCAAGTTCACTCAGCTACTAAGCTGAAATCACAAATTTAAGGTCATCAGTTGAATACCATAAATTTCTAAACATATTCATAGGCTAATTGTTGTTGCTGCTATTGAATTAGGAAGTTTTACCAACATAGCTTAGAACTTTCAAATACCATATCTTTTAAGTTGTTTGTTTCCTCTCTCCCTTGTTGAACTTAAGTCTATAAGAATAAAATTTTGGTTCTATTCACCCTGAGAAATTTTTGACCAAATGTTAGCTCTATATGATAAGATGAAAAGGACTCATCCCTACCTATTTCCTTGATGGTATCTTTGCTCTCCCCTTATGTTTACCACAGATAACACTCAACATTTTTCTAAGCAATCTTTCCTAAGTCCTCTGAGCTGATAATCAGAGCAAACTCAGGTCTTTGAACATCTAAAACAAACTAGATAGGAAGAAATTCAAGTGCACAGACACATTTCACATTTTAAAATTTTAACTGAACATAGGAAAGGGATAGATGAAAAAGTTGAAAGAGTCCGGATATGTACCAACATAAAAGTGATGACTTAAGGAGTAAAGGAGTAAAGAAGGGTGGGCCTAAGGATAATCTGGCTGAGAATGGAAAGCAGCGGTTATCCATGAGCTGGGATGTGGGCTTCCAGAGGACATTTGACAGTGCCTGGAGATATTTTTGATTGTCACAAGTGAAGTGAATGCTATAGCCATCTAGTGGGTACAAGCCAAAGATGCTGCCGAATATTCTCCAATGCATAAGACAGCCTCACCCCCATAAAGAATTATATGGCCCCAAATAATAGTGTCAAGGCTGAGAAACCCTGTTCTAAAGCAATCAGTATGCTGTTCCTGTCTCTTGTGCATCCCGTTGATATGTTGGAAATGCTTACCTTTTAGGTTTTTCAAAATGAAAACATATTCCATAAAGCAATTATGCCTTCCTATTGCTAAAGTTGGGTGATAGACTACTGGTCACCTTCTTGCTTTTCCTAACTCCCCAGTGCATCCAATTCCCTAATACAACCTAGCCCCTATGTTCTTATCTATGTGCCTGACAACTATGAACAGGGAATAAGCTTCCTTTTTTATAGATTCTTGGGAGACTGTTTGGGGACAATATCATGTCTCACTTGCCTGACATTCTACACTGCAACATCAGTTCAGGGGTTTCAGCCCAAGGCCCAGGTACCGCCTAGTAGAATAAGAAAGCAAGAAAGGGGGTGCTGATACAATGATATCACATCCTGACCCAAAATCCTACAGGTCACGTCAGAGGGACACGTCAGTGGGACACTCTGAGGCCAGGGCAGCTGCCAGTGAGAGGGTAAGTTTGCTATTTCCCACCCTCCCACTCAACCCACAGGTAAGCTAGGTGATTCTAGATTCTTCCAAGGCTTCAAATATATGAGTCCCTCAGGTCCTGATCAGATTCATGATTATTAAGCATTAGAAATGATTGCTTTATAATAAATATTTTCTCTTTATAAAAGATAGAATATAAGAGGTGAAAAAAATCAATTCATGTATTACCTGCAATCTTAAGTTGTCCAAGATGGCATTTAATCTAATTTTAGGTTTTAAATGAAATGATAATAATCTTAAGTACCTTTTAGGAAATAGAAATTTAAAGAGTTATGTTACTAGATTATGTAAAAAAGAGACAAATATCCACCTTATACCATTTCTGCTTTGATTAGGAATGTAACAACTACTATATATTAGATTTACTCTTTCATCAGCTTAAACTCCTTTATCGGCATCTTACTACACTATGAATAAAATCTAAATTTCTAAAGATCCCTCCAGGCAAAATAATTATTTTTTAAAGACCAATAATGTGAGTAAATCTTGCCCCTCCATATCTTAGATAGTAAATATGTTAAAATTGTTAAAATAAAATAAAATGGAGATGAAATTTGAAGATCCTCTGAGTATACAAAATCAGTTAAACTATGTAAGCAAAACGTAACTTAGGTTATTTCTTGTAAATGCCTCTGATAGTCATAAATTAAAGTTAAATTATCCATCTAAAATGGCGTAAGAAAACCACTTTTAACATATTCCCTGCTGTCTAGACAACTATCCCCCACTCCCTGTCAAGGTTAAACAGCGTCTTCATTTTCACTTTATAAGCCATCTTGTGACATCATGCCTCTGATCTTTTTACCACTTTCAATATTTCAAGTTTGAAGTTTTCCTTTTTGCAAACAGCTTCTCTCTCACTCAATAAAATATTCATATAAAGTAAAAATTAGTAATAAAAATAAAAGTCCCTCTATGATGGTTGTTGTTTCTCCTGCTCCTCCTGGCTCCCTGGGCTCCCCGTCCCTCTCTGTCATTCAGGCATCCCAACCTCTTTCTTGCTGCGGCGCCGTGGCACTCACTCTTCAGCTTACACTAGAGCACTCTTTCTTAAGTTTTTGCAGCATGGCTGACTCTTATTCTCAGGCCTCAGCTCAAGTGCCACCTCTTTAAAGAAACCTCCCTAGACCACTTCTCACCTCCACACCAGTTATTTTCACATGAGCCCATTTCCTTTCCCTCTGCGCGCCTTTTACAATCGTCACTAATCTTTTCAGTATGCTTTTTACAAATTTGTTGTCTGTCTTTCTCCACGGAAGCCTAGCTCCCTGAGCACAGGGATCTTACCTGCAGTTGTTGACTGCTGCCAGAGACTCACAATACCTGGCATGTGACAGTGACTGACCACATTTGTTGCATTAATGAAGAATCTAGAAAAATGGTATTGAAGAATTTATTTGCAGGTCAGCAATGGAGAAACAGACATAGAGAACAGACTATGGACATGGGGAGAGGGGAGGAGAGGGTGAGAGGTATGGAAAGAGTATCATGGAAACTTACATGACCATATGTAAAATAGACAGCTGACGGGAGTTTGCCATATGGCTCAGGAAACTCAAACAGGGGCTCTGTATCAACCTAGAGGGGTGGGGTGGACAGGGAGATGGGGGGGAGGTTCAAGAGGGAGGGGACATATGCATACCTATGACTGACTTATGTTGAGGTTTGACAGAAAACAACAAATTCTATAAAGCAATTATCCTTCAATTAAAAAAAATTAATTAAGAAGTCCATATGAGCCAGACATTTTCTACAAGCAGAGATCATTCAAACTATTTCTTCCAGACATTTCAAATGTAATCACATGACCTGAGTCAATATACAAAAGCCACAGTATCAGCTCCTAAACTCTGAAAGGAGCAGGACATAGAAATTAGCTGATACACTGACATTATTGAATACACCATACAAATAACCTAGTTTGCCATAGAAAGGTAGTATGTCTGTGCTTTACAAGTTGATCCAACAAAATAACATAAAACAGTCCCCTTTCTGTATCAGCATAAATTGAATTTGGATGCTCTTTACAAAAGTGAACATCTTATAAATCACTTCCACCAAGTGGAAATTATAAAGAAATAAAGTTGAAACTATTCTAAAGATTTCTGTAAACAACACATATTGTGGTAAAGTTAAATAATAACAATGTATTGACAAAGGAAGGCAATTGGAAACCTCATCAACTGAACATTAAATAAACATATATGTGCCTATATGTGTACAAGACTAAAGCATTTCCAAGTTACTATATAATACTGTAGTACAACTGCAGTCTAGATACTGAAAGAAAAGATACACCAATTATATGAAAACATTACCCTATCATCTGATAAACTTCAATATTTTTTTTAAAAAGCTGTATATTCCAGTTATTAGAGAAAAGCACAAAACAAAGTCTAGGCTTATAAAGTTGTCAAATTCACATAAGTTGGAAGTTGAAAACAAAAGAACTGACTTATAAAGAATAATGCTTAAAATGTTTTCAAAAGCATAAACAATAATTTAAAGTATAAATAAGGTCCTTCAGCTCGCCTGCCTCAGTTTCTGCCGCTGGCATCATGGATATGAGTCACAAGATGGACAGACCCACCACGAAGTGATGACCTTTGCTACCCAGGTGCTTCCCAGGGAAGCACGATCTATGACCCTAGGGTCTTAGTCACGTCTTTCATACACAGGGGTCAACCTGTGAAATTACTGGTGCTTTTCATATTTTTAGTACATGAGAGTTTTGTTTCCAAATCTTGATCCTTTTCCTCTCAGTCATGTTGCACTCACCTTCAGCTGTCATGCTGCATTTGTTTCAGAGTATAATCAAATATAATAGCTTCTTCCAAAGCTAGTGGAGGTGATTTCAGATGAGCTGTTTCAAATTCTAAAAGATTATGCTGCTAAAGTGCTTCACACAATATGCTAGCAAATTTGGAAAACTCAGCAGTGGCCACAGGACTGGAAAAAGTCAATATTAATTCCAATCCCAAAGAAAGGCAATGCCAAAGAATGTTCAAACTAATGCACAATTGCACTCATCTCATATGCTAGTGAAGTAACATTAAAAATCCTCCAAGACAGGCTTCAACAGTATGTGAACTGTGAACTTCCAGATGTTCAAGCCGGATTTACAAAAGGCAAAGGAACCAGAGATCAAATTGCCAACATCCATTGGATCATCGAAAAAGCAAGAGAGTTCCAGAAAACATCTATTTCTGCTTTATTGACCACGCCAAAGCCTTTGACTGTGTGGATCACACCAAACTGTGGAACATCTCTTAAGGAGATGGGAATACCAGATCACTTTACCTGACTCCTGAGAAATCTGTATGCAGGTCAAGTAGCAACAGTTAGAACTGGACATGGAACAATGGAGTGGTTCAAAATTGGGGGGAAAGTACGTCAAGGCTGTATATTGTCACTCTGCTTATTTAACGTATAAGCAGAGTACATCATACAAAATGCCAGGCTGGATGAAGCACAAGCTGGAATCAAAATTGCTGGAAGAAATATCAATAATCTCAGATATGCAGATGACACCACCCTTATGGCAGAAAGTGAAGAACTAAAGAGCCTCTTGATGAAAGTGAAAGAGGATAGTGAAAAAGTTGGCTTAAAGCTCAACATTCAAAAACGAAGATCATGGCATCTGCTCCCAACACTTCATGGCAAATAGATGGGAAAACAATGGAACAGTGACCGACTTTATTTTCTTTGGCTCCAAAATCACTGCAGATGGTGACTGGAGCCATGAAATTAAAAGACACTTGCTCCTTGGAAGAAAAGCTATGACCAAACTAGACAGCATATTAAAAAGCAGAGACATTACTTTGCCAACAATGGTCTGTCTAGTCAAGGCTATGGTTTTTCTAATAGTCATGTATGGATGTGAGAGTTGGCCTCTAAAGAAAGCTGGGCGCTGAAGAATTGATGCTTTTGAACTGTGGTGTTGGAGAAGACTCTTGAAAGTCCCTTGGACTATAAGGAGATGAAACCAGTCAGTCCTAAAGGAAATCTTTCCTGAATATTCAATGGAAGGACTGATGCTGAAGGTGAAGCTCCAACACTTTGGCCACCTGATGCAGAGAACTGACTCATTGGAAAAGACCTGGGAAAGATTGAAGGCAGGAGGAGAAGGCGACAACAGAGGATGAGATGGTTGGGTGGCATTACCGACTCAGTGGACATGAGTTTGAGCAAGCTCCAGGAGTTGGTGATGGACAGGGAAGCCTGGTGTGCTGCAGTCCATGGGGTCACAAGGAGTTGGACATGACTGAGCAACTGAACGGAATTTACATCTTCACAGGTGGTGCAGTGGTAAAGAATCTGCCTACCAATGCAGGAGACACAAGAGATCTGGATTTGATCCCTGCGTTGGGAAGATCCCCTGCAGTAGGAAATGGCAAACCACTGCAGTATTCTTGCCTGGAAAATTTCATGGACAATGGAGCCTGGTGGGCTACAGCCCATGGGGCCACAGAGAGTCGGACATGGCTGAGCAAATGAGCACAGAACACACAGACATAATCAAATGTAAGCCAAGAAGCCAGCCATACAGTTGTTAGTAGCTATCAGCAAATGTATTAATTTAATATATATATTAAAAACTTCTATTCACTGCATTTGTATCAAAACCAGGTGAAGAGCAACCAAAGAGAGGAATTTTAATACAGAATCTTACAACTCTCCTCCCCCTTCTCCGGCCAGGCTGCTCTGTCCATGGAATCTTCCAGGCGAGAATACTGGAGTAGGTTGCCTCTCTCCTTTAATATTTACTAATTTAACTCTATTTTAGAGTTCTCTACACGTAACTGCTTAAGATAAATCACTGGTCTTTGATTCATTTTCTTAAACAATAAATTTTGGTTAAAACAAATATGTCCTGTGTACATACAATGTCAAGCTTACTCAGACCTCTGAGGAAAGATTGCTGCCTAGCTGGTACTACTGCATTCAAGAAAGCATAATGATGCTGCTTCATAGAATGTGGAAATAAAATCTGGAGACCTGAACCAAACGCACTGCCACAATAAAGGGGCATTGCTGGCAGGAGCAGGGTACAAACTGGACAGGGTATGTCTCTTCTCCTTCCAGCCTTTTGAGTCACTCTCCACTGCTTCCTACAGGTATCCTCACTGAAACCCAGCAGGCAAAAGAGAACATTGTTCTGCACAGTTCCAGCCCCAGCATTACAAATTGAGTACAGACAGGTGGATCTGAAACTGAAATCGAGCAGCATATCCCTTGTCCCACTTGATCTCAGGACTCAGTAGTGTGTTCACTTCACCTGCCTCTTGGCAACAACTCGAGGCTATTTGTTTGAAAAACTCGACTTGTCTCCTCCAGAAACAGATATGGGTTTTTGTTATTAATGTTGAAGCAGAGCACACAAGTCACCCACTAAATCTCCACTAACAGAAGCAACGAAACTGATGCCAGAGACGAATAAACACAACCTTGATCATGTGAAACATCTTCACTGTTGAAAATTGGCCCCCAAATTTCTCAGAATAACAAACTCAATCCTCTTAAGTCATTGTATTCCAATGCACACGTGTGCTTCTCCTCTCTGTTCTAAAGTGAATGCGGATTTTTCAGTAAGCCAAGGACGGAAGGGCTTGTTGATAGATTGTGGTTTTTTCTCCTTTCTTCTCACTGGTTCCTTTCTCTTCAGAACTTCCTCTAAAAGGGAAATGCAGCAGTGAACTTCCAATGACTCCATTCAGTGAATTTCCATTGAATTCATTCAGCTGCTCTTTCCACTGCTTTCTCAGAATTTCAATGGGAAAGAACAGAGAACCATGCCAACAAACTCTGAGGCCCTGCAGCCAGATTCCGTGAAGTCTGGGGATATGCAGAGCCATTGCCTCATGCCTTGGGCAAGATACAGGCTTCCTCAAAAGTTTACAGACATCAGATGTGTTGCTACTGACCCTGTGACTGCCTGCTAAGATGTAGGGTCATGCAGTATCCTGGGGAACTTGGAGTGTTCCTGTATAGATCATCCTAACAATGCAAGACAAGGCAGGGGACGTGGGGCTGCAGGAGGACCGTGTTGCCAGGTCGCTCCTGCTACCTGTGATGAGCATCTGAACCAAGGAAGCTCCCACTGGTAAGGCTGGGGGAAGAGGGGCACCAGTCACGAACTGCCAAATCATGAATCAGGAAGTCTATACCTACAGGACTCATGAGAAAAAGGAACCAGCAAATTTAAGGGAAGAGGTTTAAGACAGAAAACAAAAGCAGAAGTTTAGGACAATCACGATCACTCTTCCTCTCTTTTCCACTAATTCATTCCATCCCACATTCTATAAGGTGGCCAAGCAAACTCCAAGATAAGTAACAATTCAGAACATATGCATTAAGAATCTACAAAAAAAGAGAGGGAGGTGTAATGAAATACGAGCAATGGGCAAATAGACAACACATTGCAAAGGGGAATCCTCAAAAAGAAACACAGAAAGAGTTCACAGTCATAGTCATTTGTAGTCTCAAAGAAACTGCAGAAATCTTATTAATTTTTTTAAAAGATCTCGAAGAGATTCAATGGTTCAAAGGAGAGATTATGAGTTATTATGAATGAATGAAAGAAATTAAACAGGTAGAATTTAAGAAATAAGAGAAAAAAGATAAAATAGGTAAAGGATAAGCCACATAAACCATATCCAATAGAAACCAAACTTGTATTCATTAATCAAGGCATCAGTTAGACTATACGGGAAAAATTTTAAAAAAACAATAAACATAATTTAAGTATGGAAAATAATATACTGGAAAATAGGTCAACAAAATAAGCAAAAAAGTATAAATAGATAGGAAGAAATTAATAAAGTTTTAAAAGATAAACTTAATGGAAGAGAAATTACAAATAATAAAAAGGAAAAAAGGAATAAAACAAAAGCTGCTTCTAAAAATTTTAAGTAATGAACTTCTGGAGAAGGGAGAAAACAAAAGTTAATAATATTACAAATAAAAACAAAGATATGAAATACAGAAGAGATCAAAGAACTTAAGGGAATATTAGCTGCAATTCCATATCAACATTTTTTAAAAACTAGAGGAAATAGCAGAGAAGGCAATGGCAACCCACTCCAGTACTCTTGCCTGGGAAATCCCAGGGATGGCAGAGCCTGGTGGGCTGCCGTCTATGGGGTCGCACAGAGTCAGACACGACTGAAGCGACTTAGCAGCAGCAGCAGCAGAGGAAATAGATGGTTTTCTAACAAAATAGATGTTAAAGCTGGTCCAAGAAAAGGGTGAAAATTTTGAAATACCAACTGGTAAAAAAATGGTAGTAAATTTTGAAACACCAATTTTTAAAATCTGCCATCTTAAAAAGACACTTGCCCCAGACATTTTTATTGTGGGCTTTACAGACAAGTCAATATAAAACAGATAGTTCCCAGTCATATGATAGTTAAACTGCTGCAGACCTCTGCAAAAAAGGAGGAGTTATTTACAAAGTTAATATTACTTTAACACCAATATTAATTAAAGTATGCAAATTCCATTCATGAATATAGATACAAAAATTCAAAATAAAATATTAGCAAATTAGAGTCACAGTATATTGAAAAAAATAATACACCATGACCAAGAAGTATTTCTTTAGAGAAATGCAGGCAGTTCTTTTAGGAAACTCAAAAGGCAACGGATGCCATTATGATAGGAAAAAGACTGATTAACCCCAAAACATATATTAAAGAAGTTACTGAGATTCAAGTGTATTTAAAAAAATATAGACATTTACACCAATAGAGCAAGTCATATGGGGCAAAAAAAGAAATTACAGTGTTCTTAGATTTCTTTATAACAATGAAAGTGAAAGTGTTAAGCCGCTCAGTCATGTCCCACTCCTTGAGACCTCACTGACTCAGCCCACCAGGCTCCTCTGTCCATGGAATTCTCCAGGAAAGAATACTGGAGCAGGTAACCTTTCCCATCAGGGGATCTTCCTGACCCAGGGATCAAATCCAGGTTTCCTACATTGCAGGCAGATTCTTCACCTTCTAAGCCACTAGGACTATTTATAGAAGAATCTGCTACTCCCATCTCTGGGTTCATGTTGGGGAACTCACAATCAATAGTTGTATAATACCTTAAGGAAGAAAAGTGCAGTGGTGTCTTCAAATTTCCAAAGTAAAAAAAGTTTGATTCAAGACTTCCTCTTGTAAGACTGAAATTCTCAGGTGAAGTAAGAATTTAAGGATTCCAATCCAAAAAACTCATTTTTTACAAATACACATGTGTGTGTACCTGCACACACAACATGCAAAGAAATACACTTACACACTGGCACACAGATGTGCACACATATAAAATAGGCATTTAAGCAAATACATGACACCACATGCATGCACACAGACATGCACACATGTACATTTTGTTTTCTAAACCCTTTTTCTTAACTGTAGAGGGATTTTTAAGAACAAAAATACAGTGAAAATTATTTACTGGATTTCGGCAACTCCTTCAGTTTAATTTAAGGGTATTTTAAATAGAAATAGATTCATAGACATAGAAAACAAATAAAAGGTTACCAAAGGAGAAAGGGGCAAACTTTGGGAGATGGTGAGGGAAAGGAGGTCTGGCATGCTGCAGTCCATGGGGTTGCAAAGAGTCAAACACCCATGACTGGGTGACTAAACGGCCACAACAAAGGAGAAAGGGAGGGCGGGATAAATTAGGAGCTTGAGATTAATATACACACACTACTATACATAAGGGCTTTTGTGTATAAAACAGATAATCAAGAAGGCCTACGTATAGCACAGAGAACTCTACTCAATACTCTGTAATAACATAAATAGGGAAAGAATCTGAAAAAGTATATGTATATATACCTAAAACCAACATAACATTGTAAATCAATTATAACCTTAAAAAAATGTTCTGTGTCTTTTTTCCAAAAATCAAGTGAAAGTCAAGGAAAGTTCTATTTAATATATTTTATTTAAATTAGCATGTATCATAAGAGCTTAGCTTTCTAAATTATTTTTACCTATCCTGTTTGAATATATAGATTAAAATACCTATAGAATAGAGTTCATCAAGTGTTAAGAATGTTATTTCTGAATGAACTTTTGAGTGATTCCAGTTTCTTTTATTACTTGAATTTCTTATAAATTTTATCTTTGTTTTACAAAGCCCATACAGTTCATTGTTTGCAAAATAAAAACAGGGGGACATAAGAAAAAAGGGAAAAAAATTCATATTACCATAATGTTTTGGTGTGTCTGTTGAATGAGTCAAAGAAAATAGCATAATGGAGTTTCAATTCTGTAAATCCAACTTTACAACAGGAAACATGAGATAAACATGGTCTAGTCAGGCCACAGGCACTAGATCCTGACTGAGCAGCAATGACACTATAAATTAGGCTCATTATAAGACTCTCAGTAGCAAGAAGAACACCTGAGGCCCGCTTTTGAGTATTCATATATTCTTGGCCACGATGCCTTGCTAACCCTATGTCAAAGTTTGTGAAATTATAAATGGTCATTTAAGAAAAAGACATTCTAGCCCTGCCCAACTTTATGTGTAAATAGAATTCTGAAGTCTACATCCCCTAGACCCCATGTCAGTTTTGGGCTCACTTTGCCTCTCCCTTCTAAGCATACACACAAGCCCGTACACACACGCACATACGCACAGATCCACACACACATACCACACATGGGGCTGCCTTCCTGAGAAGCATAGTGACCAAGAGAGTTCCAGTGGGAATGTGCTATTTTTTATAGTTAAGAGAATAGACATAAAATTCTACATTGTAAATGAGGAATGCAAAGTGGTGACAGCTAGTGAAATGTGCTAAATCAAATGTAGACCCACAATAACAACATGACTACTGCTCTAAGATTGGATTTTGGATGATTTCCAGTTCTGATTTTTCCATGTCTTAAGAATGAATGCATTATTTTATAAGAAAAAAATAAGTTTTTAAAAGGATAGTTTTCTCCCCTCTCAACCTCACTCCTCTTCCTCAACCTCTCTGGAGAAAGTTCCAAAAATTTAATCCTATTCCTTTTATTTGAGTGACTCTGGTAAAAACCAAACTAATCAGCTCTGAAAGGATCTATTAAGATTTCTTGCTAATATTAATAGAAACCAGGACACCTTGAGAAATGGCTATTCTAGGGTGGGGACAGAGAAGATACAAGATTTGCCTGGAACTTCAGCTCACTTCAGGGTAAGGACGTGCTCAAAAATAAATGATGAGGCGTGTCACAAGCTTACAGTTACCAGGTTACGTGAGATGGCTACCCAAGACAAATACGAATCAATTTAAATGCCAAATAATTAAAGGATTAGTAAACTATAAGGCTTTGAGGAAAAACTGGGACTCTGTGAATCTGTAATGACAACAAATAAGGAAAGAAAGATACAGGATAAGGGTACACATTTGATGCAAGAGAATGTCAAGTACCAACTGCTAAAGTGGACTGAATGCTGGAGTTGACAAATCATCATTTTGCAACCATTACAATAAGGATTGGTTCAGGGTAGAATCATAAATGGATACTAAATATAGGAGGGAAATTACCAACTATAGGGAGGCAAAATTTACATATAAAATCAATAAAAAGGCCCCCTTTATTTGTATAGTTAGAAGTTTCAACAGATTTTTACACTGTTGTAGCCACCACTAAAATCGAGATTAGAAACATTTCTATCTCCTCAAAATTCCTACGTGCCCCGCTTCAGTCAACACATCCCCACCATCCTCAGTCTCTAGCAATCGATAATGCCTTCTACTAGACGTTAGCACTACTAGAAGTTAGTTTTACCTTTTCTAGAATCTCACATAAATGGAATCACACAGAACCTATTCTTTGCCTAGTTTCCTTCTCAGAGCATAATAGTTTTGAGACTCATCCATTCTGTTGCACCTATAAGAATGTCATTCTTTTTTTAACTACTGAGTAGTATTCCATGGTATGAGTATGCTATAACTTGTATGTGTGGTCACCTCTTGATGGACATTTGAGTTGTTTTCAGTTTGGGACTCCTGTGAATAAGGATGATATGTACATTCGTGCATAAGTCTTTGTGTGGACGTGTGCTTTCATTTCTCTTGGGTTAATAACTAAGTGCAAAATTCCTAGGTCATATGAGAAGTACATGTTTAACTCCATAAGAAACTGTCAGATATTGTTCAAGGTGGCTGCACCACTTTCAATTCCCACAGTAAGTATGAGAATTACAGTTGCTTCACATGCTTGTTATGATCAGTCTTCTGATTTTAGCTATTCTAGTGGGTGGATGGTAGTACATCTCATGGCAGTTTTAATTTTCATTTGAAGAATAAACTTTGATAAAGAGCAGGATATTTGCAAGGTCTTAAATCATCTCACCACAGGCTGTTTATTAGTAGCTAGAAAAAATGATAGTATCTACACAGTGGAGAAACCTGACAAAATGAACATCACAAATGGCGGGCAAGTGGAAATCACATACCTCCGGACAACATACACTAAGAAGAATACAATGTCACTTATGTATAGTACCATTCTGACTGAGGGTATATAGCTAATCTTCACAAAGGGGCTTCCTTGGTGGCTCAGTGGTAAAGAAATTGTCAGCCAACATAAGAAACACAGGTTTGACCCCTGGGTTGGGAAGATGCCCTGGAGAAAGAAATGGTAACCCACTCCCAGTATTCTTGCCTGTAAAATCTCATGGACAGAGGAGCCTGGTGGGCTATAGTCCATTGAGTCACAAAAGAGTCAGACACGACCTAACGACTAAAAAACAAATCATCACGAAACATACAGAAACCAAAAATAAAGAACATTTTACTTTTAAAAGAAATTACATTGTTAAAAAATGTCAATGATATAAAAGAAAAAGAATTTTTTTCCCTAATCTGGAACAATTCCCTAATCTGGGGAATTATTTAAGATTAGGGAAACCAAAAGTCCTAATAGTTAAATGCCATACTTGATCCTAAATTGGATCCTGCAGTACAGGAGAAAAACACAGACGCATGTACAGAAATATTAGAAAAGGCCTTATAGAGTAAATTGGGAAAACTAGTCTGTAAGGAAGTAGATTAGGTAAAAGTGTTATACCGATGCTTTACTGAGGTTGATCATTGTATTAAAGTCATGAAGAAAATAGTCTGCTTCTTTGGAAATATACATTGGAGTATTTAGGGGTAAACAATTATATTGTTTTCAACTTTCAAATGGTTCCCACGAAAGAATATATGAAAGAGAGAACAAATGATTAAGCAAATAGGTCCAAATGGGGCTAAAATCTGGGTAAACGGTGTACTGCAATTCTTTGTACTATGTCTATAACTTTTGAAGTCTGAAATTATTTCTAAATAAAAAGAAAAATCTTTAAGTAGTTAAGCCAGATCGGATTAAATGGCACCCACTTTGTTTCCCATCTAAAAATCCCTAGAAATTAGAAGAAAAAGTTGAGTTTTCCAACAATCAATAACAGCAATAGGAAAATACAAGTGACATATGTGGATCAGAAATGTTGTGGTTCTAAAACCATAATAAGCAGAGAAGAGAGAATTTAGAACTCAAAACAAATATATACTTCTTCCCACTTCCCCTACAAACACCAAAATCCAGATCTAAAAATGGTCAGCTGGTTTCAAGTTAGGTACAAGTACAGGAGAATGAACTTTGAACTCTTACACCTTAACTGGGTCTTGAAGGAGAAGACGTTTACAAATTCCGGGATTGTAGGTGACAGCAGCAATGTGGCTCTGTCCCTCTGTACTGGCAGAGTGTGAAGTTCTTCTGAGGGCCATGGTTAACAGTCTGGGACCAGAGTTACCATGACCAATAGGAAGCGGTAAACAGGGCCCAGAGCTGAACAGCCTCTGCTTTCAGAGCAGGTCTTCATTTCAGGGTCACCTGTCTTTTTAAATCTCTCTGACTCCTAGTCTCTAGTCCCCAATGCTGCAGACTCACTGTGCCTGCTTCGCTCAGACAAAATGAATTTCTCTGCGTCACTAAACAGCTGACAAAGCCCATCGGGCCAAACCTGTTCTATTACCAATTTAGTGGTTTCCTGAAAGTGCACATCTTACTCTGGGCCATGGATTTCCAAGGCTCTCTCATCGTCAGCCTCGGGTCTGCTAATCCATGCTTTCTCCTGAGAACTCCTACTTTTCAGTGCTTGGCAAGATAAATCACGTCTCTCCCTTACTTTGAGAAGTTATAAATCTTTTGTTAACAACTTATAAATAGATCATTCTTTTCCTTTGTCCTTACAAGCCAATCTTTCTAATTTCCTAATTTCCCAAAGAGCCCCATTGCTTTTCTCAGAAGCCCTTTTCAGCCAGGCTGAAGTATTGGAAGCGAGCTGCCAAGCAGTCACTTTTGATTCCATTCAAGGTGATACATTGGAACCTTCTTTAATTACAAATAGAGAAAGGTCAAAAGGTCACCTTCCCTCAACTGCCAGGTATGTCATTTCATATTAAAGAGCAAAGAAAGTATGACCAGGAATATCAAGTAATTAATTAGGCTAATTTTTAGAAGCTTTTACACCAGCTTCAAAAAATCATATTGAGATCCAACCAGACCTAACTTAGCTATTTCCATGCCACGGGACATTTACAACCAATGACTTACCTGCTACCCCTCAGGTCAAGTGCTCTGGCCTATGTGGTTTTCTTTTTTCAGTTCCCTCTCATGAAAGTGTAGATTCTGACTCTTTGTAGAGGCAGCAGTCTAGATCCATTTGTTCAGTAGAAATCTCATATTATCACTTCTCTGTAGTCCTGGCCTGGGTAGAACTTCCTGGTGAAATATCAGTCTGGCACCTGTGATGGCCCATCTTCCTCAGGTACAAGTATTTCTCTTGAATAGAACAAGCAGTTAGATTTATTAGAACCTACCATCAAGAACCATTCTACTCAAAACTATTTCAAACTGCTCTCTCTTCCATAGTATTTTCAAAATGAACTGGCGACAAGTCTGTAAATTAGCTCAGTAGCATCTTTAAGCCTAAAGAGCACGCATCTGCAGGCTTGTTGATTCATATTCATTCCAGTTTTACAAGTGCTGCCTCTCCTGTGTTTTACTGATAGCTGTTTTACAAGATCTTCATTACTTCCTAATTGTTCAGGCTTCTACATTAAGTTTTGGTTGTGAAGACAGATGGTTTGCATGCTTGTATTGCTGGAATAATAAAAGGAAATGAGAATGCTATACTGTCATCCCCAGGACTGATAAATTAGTAAATTAAATGTTCCTTTTCTGGAGTGCACTTCCATTGGCCAGTTTCTTATAAGATTCTGCAGAGAAGCAGAAGCCAAGAATAAATGAAGGGAATGTTAATCCATTTCATTAACAAGGAAACGTGTCTACCCCACAAACAATCTGTTACTGAACCTTGAACAGAGGTGAACATTTCTTATTCTCTCTTAAAAACTGCTATTTCCTAAGAAAGCCTGGAGTTTATAGGCATTCTGTACCTTCCTCACAATTTACCTCTGTCTAGAAAGTTATTTCCCACCTTTCCCCACAACTTCAACTCCTACCCTTCAGGTTGTTGTTGTTTAGTCTCTGTGTCATGTCTGATTCTGTTGCAATCCCAGGGACTGTTGCCCACAAGGCTTCTCTGACCATGGGATTTCCCAGGTTAAGAATACTGGAGTGGGTAGCCACTCCCTTCTCCACGGGATCTTCCCAAACCAGGGATCAAACCCAGGTCTCCTGCATTGCAGGCATATTCTTTACCATCTGAGCCACCAGAGAAGCCCTTTCCACTAGCCGTTG
Organism: Muntiacus reevesi; assembly: GCF_963930625.1. Classification (NCBI taxonomy): domain Eukaryota; kingdom Metazoa; phylum Chordata; class Mammalia; order Artiodactyla; family Cervidae; genus Muntiacus; species Muntiacus reevesi. The sequence goes on along the minus strand of NC_089255.1, from coordinate 3,140,425 downwards.
AAGTCCTTCCCACTAGCTGTTAGTAAATGTTGAAGGAATGAACAAATAAAATGGCAAAACGTGGCATCCCAGCTCATAGCATTTAACTCAGATTCATTAGACACAATTGCCAAAAAGTCAAGAGAGAGACCACAATGCACATATGGCATGAGATCCCAGCCATCATTCACACAATGAACACATCCTACAAGCACATATAACATTAGATAGGTTACCCTGTTTTTCCTATCTATCTCCATTACTTCAATTCTTACCAGCTGTGATCCTAAAGTAAAAAAGTATAATTTTATGATGGTGCCTAAATGTAAGCCAAATATCTCTTCAGACCCATGAAGAATTCTGAAACTCCTTTTGCCTAAAATGATATATGTTTTGATTAATATTCAATAGAGCTATAAATTTGCTACCACACTTTAAATATCAAACAGCAAACAGCTAGTCCCTTGGACTGCAAGGAGATCCAACCTGACAATTCTAAAGGGAATCAGTCCTGAATATTCAGTTGAAAGACTGATGCTGAAGCTGAAACTCCAATACTGGCCACCTGATGCAAAGAACTGACTCACTGGAAAAGACCCTGATGCTGGGAAAGATTGAGGGCAGAAGGAGAAGGGGACGACAGAGGATGAGATAGTTGGGTGGCATCACCGACTCAATAGACGTGAGTTTGAGTGAGCTCCAGGAGTTGGCAATGGACAGGGAGGCCTGGCGTGCTGCAGTCCATGGGGTCGCAAAGGGTCGGACACGATTGAGCAACTGAACTGAACTGACTGAGGTAGTATAGCCTCAAGCTCCCCCCTTTAATTGGCCCTTTTCTGTCCTGCCTGCTCCTCCCTTTATACACTTTATTCTCCACAGGGGAGCCACTTTCAAGTAACACAATACTTCTAAACCTTTGAACTGAACTAAGCCATTTGCAATCAGCACACGGTCCACACTGGTGGGAGAGCGTATGTTTGGATCTCAGTACTTAATATTATTGACACCATTCTGAGTTGTGCATCATTTAGATGTGAAAAATAAAAAGTCACTAAATTCAGGCCAACCATCAAAATACCAAGGTCTGGCTGCAGTAACAATTATTCCAAATTTAGTGGCATAAAATAACAGAAATTTATTTTCTTGCAGTCCTGGAGGCCAGGAGTGTGAAATCAGGCCAATTTAAGATGTTAGCGGGACTATGCTCCATCTAGGGTTTCTAGGGGAGAATCTATTTCTTGCCTCTTCCAGTTTATTGCGGCTGGCATTCTTTGACTTATGACCATGTCTCTTCAATCTTCCAGGCAGATCTCTTTACCTTGTTTTCATTACACCTTCTTTGTGTTTGTGTAATAGCTCTCTCTGCTCCCTCTTAACCATATGTGTGATAGAATTTAGAACCCAGGATAACATCCTCACCTAAAGAGTCTTAACTTAATCACATCTGTAAGGACAGTGTTTCCATATGAGGTAACATTTATAGATTCCAGGCATTACCTGATACTTTTGGGGAATCATTATTCAGCTTACCATATCTCTGCAAAAGTATAGATAAATTAAGACAACTTTGAATGGTTCAAGTAATGGATGCATACTGGAATCCAATTATAGCTGACTATAGATCAAAGTTGGTTTTCTCCTGATCTCTGATACATGTCAGGGGATTAAAATAACCGATTTCCTTGAATATACAGATACATCTCATCTCCCCTAAGCAGCCTTGGCTCGTGACCCCACCATGAGGTTACACCCAAGCTTCTGTCACACTCCCAACCAATTTCATCAATGAATAACAAAAAAGTTACTGCAAACTGAAGAGGGGAGGGAAAAGTAGGATAGCAGAAAAGAGAACTTACAGCACACAGCACATTTTCATTTTAAACAATTCCTCCTAAGGCAACGTTTCCCTCCTCCTGTAGTTTCCGCTATTGTCTCTAAACCTTTCATCATCCTTTTCTCCTTTATTCTTGGAAAATCTTCTTGATTGTCACAAGCAACTCAATTCTTGCCCTAAGCTTGCAAAGCAAAATCCCTGCAGTTATCTAATCCTGCCACCCTCAAAGTAATTTGAAAAAAAGCCATCAGATCTTGAGCAAGCCCTCTGCTGCCTCCAGCTCCAATTGTGTATTAGCTTATTCACTTGACCAACACAGCTCTTCCTAGAAAGGATCTGCAACTAAATAAGATAACAATGTTCATAATAAAATCCTGACAGCAAATGAATCATTGTACCTCTCTTCATAGTCCTCAACAATTTGTCCTCTAGAGAAGTTGGGGGGAAAAAATCCCCCACTTCATCAAAAGACTCCATATAAATTATAGAATTTCACAAAGATGAATTCTTATTTCTGTCACTCTCAAAAACTAACTTGATTGCTTTTATGTTATCATGGCTCCTAGTAAACATTTCTGGAGCAAACACATTATTTTCTTTTCAGGCTTTACAAGAGTTAAGAAAAAGTTTTTAAATGTTTAAAACATCTTTTTCTGGGCTTTTCCTTTCACAAGCTAGTAGGTTTCCAAGAGTTTTAAAAAATTCTCCAACTATGCCTGGCAGCATTGTGGAAATAACAGGATTTTGGATATATTTTCTGGATCATGTTCTGTATCTAGTTATCCAGTTTATAAGTATCTGGAAAGATTAATTTTTTTCAATCAATAGTTTAGTAGTTAGAGATCCATAATGAAAAGGCTTTGCCCTTCTCAGCTGCACATGAATCATTTCCTCCAGCTTTCTGACACATACAGACTTTTTACAAGGATTAAATTAAATTAGCTGAAATCCCAATCTGTCTTCTAGGCACCATAAATGAGTGACGTCATCCTCACCACCAAGAAGTATGCAGGATAGGAGAAGACAGATTATTTAGCAGTTACCCAATGATCGCAAAAGCGTAAGCACATAAAGCCATTGGTAGCAAATGACAACACAGGAAAGCTGTGTTTAATCACCCCTTTTAGGACCAAAATTGCTTTTCACACTGATTAGAAGACTCTCAAGATCAGGTAGTTTGAGAATGCAGCCTAGCATTTGGGGGCCCAATTTGCATAAACATCTCTCAGAAATAGCAACAAGAGATAAAAGTGAGTCAACATTGATTTTAAAACCCATATGATAGATCAAAAATAGTGCATTGTTCTCAAAGAAATAGACAAGAAGCAGCCAGAAGGAGCCAGAAGGAGAGAAAGAAAAGAGGAAAAGGAAGAAGAGTAGTTATTATAAAAGGATCACAACTCTCGAAATGAACTAGTAGTGACAAAAGTTGTGTGTACACAGCACACTTACAGGTCCAAAATCTGCACTCAGAACAACTAGGTTCAACTGGAATTCTTCACTGGAGTCTGCGCAGGAGCATCAGAGGAGCAAGAACCAGCTCCCTGGGAAGGAAAGGCACTGTGCCAGGCTGGAGGCGGCTGGAGATGAGAAGGAGGCAGAACCAACACTCCCCCCGGGGCCTCACCCAGCAGAAGACAAACCAGGGTCTGCATTTTCTGCACTATACTGACTAATCCCTCTTTGATTTGGCCTTTTTGGGAAAAAATTAGGAAACACAACATCTACCTCATTGGGTTATTGTGAGAATTCAATGAAGAATTCCGGGTGGGTTTACTCTTTCCCGTAAACTGTGTTAGGGGTCACAAATAAAACAACTCAAGATGATAACAGAATGACAAGCCAAACGCAGGCTACTCCAGAGAACTGCAGCAGTGGCTGTTTTTCTTAATTTGCATGCTCGGGGTGTTAAGAGTCTGGTACTAACTAGGGAAACCTTTTTAAATTGTGATCTGCTGTCCTGGGGCTTCTGATCTCCACAGATGGTACAAGCCTGAAGACAGAGAAAAATAACATCAGCAACCTGGGGAGCATGGGGTGGGGGTGGGGGGTTATAAACAGGAAGCCTTTGAAAATGTCTGATAATCTCTAAAAATAAAAACGCCTTTAGCTACTCGCTGGAGCGTTCCAGAAACTGCGCCTCTGAAGAAGGACAAGGCACTCTTCAGAGCTGACAGTTTTCAGGAGTCAAACAGTGTGAAAATACAATTTCTATTCTTACACAGCAAACTCCAAAGCCTCGTGACTGCATCCAGGAGCAGAAGAGGTGCCTGCATAGCTCTGTTATTTGCTGGCCTGCAGTGAAGGGCATTGGCGACGACAAAAGGTATTTTCCCTCCTGCAGCAGCAAGCAGCCCATCTGTTATCCTGCCCCGGCACAGTGCCGGGGAAATCCTTCACGAACTAGAAGCCTCCTGCCAGAGATCCCTGGAAACACTCCCCAGACAATCCTGCCCACGCACAGGAGCGCGCGCTTCTTCCCAGCCTGCCTTTTTGTAATTTTCCTTTTTATTGCTCCAGAGAACAGCGCCTGTGATTTAAAAGTAGCAGGAGGGTCTGCCTTCAAAGTTGTCAGGAATTTTTCTTATTATTTTAACCCTAGAATGGCAATGCTTGCCTTGATTCAGAGATGCACATGGCTAAGGATGGTATCTTGTGGCCAAGCTCACGGGCCGGGGAAGCTCACCAAAACTGTCTCTGTGCTTCAGCAGAGACTCTCCAAAGATCACTGAGAAACGTGAACGGAAGAGAAACGGCCCCTAGGGTTGCTGGCTAGACTGCTGACACAGTCACCTGTCCTGCTGAGGGCCAGGTTGCAAGGACCTAGAGCGGAAGTGACAGCTCTGGGCACCCGGGCAGGAAGGACTCCCCCCTCCCTTGGGCTCCAGAAGGGAGGAGGAGAGGGAGCCAGGTGCATCAGAGCCTTGTGCATCCCATGGGTTCAAAGGTGAGTCCTCGGAGGGGGAGAATGTGGAATTGTCTCAGGTTTGGGGCACCCAAGACACATTTGGTCATCACCTAGAGGCAGGCACATGCACCTCTAGCCTGTTTTGGAAGGCTTCTGTGCAAAAGATTATCTATTGGGTTCTCTACTGCTCGGCTTTGGGAATACAGAAACCTCTCCACCCATCTGCAAAGCTCTCCTTTCCTTGTGCTTTGCTTCAAGAGTTAATTCATGTTTTCTCTGACCTGATTTGTGCTTTGCGGAATGCTGGAGAGCTTTCTGAAATGTGTTCCATCAGCCTGGGGTTTGCCTCCACAGATCAGATTATCTGTTGCAATCAGCTCTGCCTCCTCAGCCAATGCCTGTGTGTGATGCTTCTCTGTAAAAGGGACAGTGACCCAGCCAAGGCACCTGGAAACACGGGAGCCAGGGAGATGCTGGCAGGCTGTCCCTGACCTTTAGAAGTCATTGGCTTGTGTTCTGAGTCACAGTGCTGAATGCTGCTTTCTTCTTTGCCGCGCTGCAAATTGCCCTTAATGATCCAGGGAGGGAAAGCCCTAAGCTAAATAATTTTCAACAGGGAAACAAGAATAGGGCAGTAGCACCACCATTCTCAAACTGACAGAACTGCAGGAGAGAAACTGAAAGAAATCCTGGATGGATAAATGACAGTCCTGTTAGTGCCTAAATGAAACCTTTGCCCACATCCCTCTGAAATGCAGAAAGAAAGAAGTCATGTAACTTACTCTGTAACTATCACAAAACAAGAAGAGGAGAGTTTTTACTTTTCTGTTGAAGCTAATTGATTCAAGCAACCAATCAGGATATTCCAGTAATAAAACTACAAGAAGGATTTTTGGCCTTTTGGTTTTCAGTATTTTGACTATCTACACAGATGAGAATAGTTGTATAATGGACAGATCTTCATTTCATTTGATTCTGTGTAGACACAGCCTTCTACGCTACTGAAGGAAACTATTCTAAGCATAGAATTCATTGTTTTACAAACTTAAAACTTCACTTCCATCATCACAGATACAATATATTTTCATATAAGTAGGCAAACCAACCCCCACGTCATAGTGCTCTTTGGTACAAAGCATATTACATTTTCAAAACTGAAAGAAAGTGTTTGAGTTGAGAAGTCTAAAGAACGATGTTTTAGGGGAGGGATGGATTGAGAATTTGCGATTAGTGGAGGGAGACCATTATATAGAGGATGGAAAAGAACAAGGTCCTACTGTACAGCCCAGGGAACCATACTCAATATCCTACAATAAACCATAATTGAAAGGAACATGAAAAAGAATGTATGTATTTGTGTGTATATACATATACATGGGCTTCCCTGGTGGCTCAGATGGTAAAGAATCTGCCTGCAATGCAGGAGACTCAGGTTTGATCCTTGGGTGGGGAAGAGCCCCTGGAGAAGGAAACGGCTGCTCACTCCAGTATTCTCACCTGGAGAATTCCATGGACGGAGGAGCCTGACAGGCTACAGTCCATGGGGTCGCAAAGAGTCAAACACAACTGACTGAATAACACTTCACTTCACATATATATACATACATATGTATACCACATGTACGTATATAAAATTGAACCACTTTACTGTATACCAGAAAGTAAACTAAACTAGTCATCACTGATGACCAACTCCCTAGGAAATGAAAACAACAAGAAGCAAGAGCTACATGGGGGAGAAATACCCTTCTGAGACATATAATGAGTAGGAGGACAGACTTTATTATGATTATTAACACTCCTTAGCCCTGCAGTGGGGAGCCTGCGGTTGCTCAAGGAGTGAAGCACAACAGTACAACGGGAGGCTTGGGTATGCATCATTCCTCATCCCTTCACCCCAACTATCATGGCTGCTTAAGAAACAATCTTCTGCAAGAGGATGACTGGAAAATGGGGCCACTTAATTAACATTTCCAAGTGAGCTATCTTCAGATTTACTCATAATGTTATTGTTCTATGCAACTTGTTTTGGTTCAAATGAGTTATAAAAGGGACAGTACTCGGATCTGCCCTCATTTATTGAACTTTCTCGCTGACATTTTGCTAAGTACTTTATGTGTTTTATCTCATTTTTACACATCCACCAGTTTTATGAGTTGGACATTATTTAAAAAAAAAAAATAAGGAAGAAGTATGGGGCTTCCCTAGTGGTTCAGATGGTAAAGAATCTGACCACAATGTGGGAGACCCAGGTTCAATCCCTGGGTTGGGAAGATCCCCTGGAGAAGGAAGTGGCTACTTACTCCAGTGTTTTTGCCTGGAGAATTCCATGGACAGAGTAGCCTAGCAGGCTATAGTCCATGTAGTCATAAAGAGTCAGGCACAACTGAGCCACTAACACACTTTTTCTCATCATGTTCAATAACTTCAGACTAGACAACAGTCAGTCAGTTCAGTCACTCAGTTGCGTCCAACTCTCTGCGACTTCATGGACTGCAGCACGCCAGGCCTCCCTGTCCATCACCAACTCCTAGAGCTTACTCAAACTCATGCCCATAGAGTCGGTGATGCCATCCAACCATCTCATCCTCTGTCATCCCCTTCTCTTCCTGCCCCCAATCCCTCCCAGCATCAGGGTCTTTTCCAATGAATCAGGTCTTCACATCAGGTGGCCAAAGTGTTGGAGCTTCAACTTCATTATCAGTTCTTCCAATGAATATTCAGGACTGATTTCCCTTGGGATGAACTGGTTGGATCTCCTTGCAGTCCAAGGGACTCTCAAGAGTCTTCTCCATCACCACAGTTCAAAGCATAATTCTTCAGTGCTCAGCTTTCTTTATAGTCCAACTCTCACATCCATACATGACTACTGGAAAAACCATAGCCTTGACTAGACAGATATTTGTTGGCAAAGTAATGTCTCTGCTTTTTAATATGCTGTCTAGGTTGGTTACAGCTTTCCTTCCAAGGAGCAAGTGTCTTAATTTCATGGCTGCAGTCACCATCTGCACCAAAAAAAATAAAGTCTGTTACTGTTTCCATTGTTTTGCCGTATATTTGCCATCAAGTGATGGGACTGGATGCCATGATCTTCATTTTCTGAATGTTGAGTTTTAAGCCAAGTTTTTCACTCTCCTCTTTCACTTTCATCAGGAGGTTCTTTAGTTCTTCTTTGCTTTCTGCCATAAGGGTGGTGTTATCTGCATATCTGAGGTTACTGATAGTTCTTCCAGCAATCTTGATTCCAGCTTGTGCTTCATTGAGCCCATCATTTCACATGATGAAATACGTTAATTAAGCAGGGTGACAATATATAGCTTTGATGTACTCCTTTCCCAATTTGGAACCAGTCTGTTGTTCGATCTCCAGTTCTAACTGTTGCTTCTTGACCTGCAAACAGATTTCTCAAGAGGCAGGTCAGGTGGTCTGGTATTCCCATCTCTTTCAGAATCTTCCACAGCTTGTTGTGATCCACACAGCCAAAGGCTTTGGCATAGTCAATAAAGCAGAAATAGATGTTTTTCTGGAACTGTCTTGCTTTTCTATGATCCAACGGATATTGACAATTGGATCTCTGGTTCCTCTGCCTTTTCTAAATCCAGCTTGAACATCTGGAAGCTCATGGTTCGTGTACTGTTGAAGCCTGGCTTGGACTACACCACAAAGCTACAGCAATCTAAGCAGTGTAAGTTAAGCATTAGTTCATCTGCTGTGCACTAACGGAAACCAAAGCACAAGCTTAGTTAGCAGATGGCAGAGAAGTCCCTAACTGCCTGACCTGTTAGGCTGAACACTCCATGAGATCAGAGACCACCTCCCCATTGTTTCCAGTTAGAAACACAACCCTGAGCAAACACACACAGCACAGTTCTAGACACACAGTAGGTGTTCAATTAATAACTGCTGAAGGACTAAACAAAAGAATAAGCGGGGGAAAAAAGATTACCTTGAAAGTAAAAAGACTAAGAAATCATAAATAAATCTTTGGTTAGACATTCTTAATTTTTATTTTGATGATAATTCTTCAGCTCCCATACTTCTATTGGTTTTCAATAAATACATAAGGAAAGTTGTAGTTATTTTTTTCCCAGCCATAGTAAGACATGAATAAAAGAACCCAGAATTGGCCAAAATTCCACAATACTCCCTACTAAAAAGGAAGGAGCCTGTGGACCCTGGGGATTAAGAGTTGCATGGAAATTGGATTTTATTAGAAAAATAATAGACTTACAGCACCAAAATAAATCTCACTGTTATCTAGCTCACCTCCTAGCTTCAAACACTGAAACACTTAAATTAGCCAATACAGAACCTTGAGTCTAAGGAAAAGCAACTTAATACAAGAAGGCCAGAGAAGATAAGCCTCTAATTGCAATTTTGTGTCAGACAAAGTTGGAAGAGACCCTCAGGGATCAACAGCCATTCATTTACTCATCAATTATCTGGAGCTCTGAATACTTTTTCTCATGAATATAAAAGCTAAGTGCCTTGTTTCAGTTGTGAAGTGAGAAAGGTCTAAAGAGATGCTATGTTCTTTAGATCTAAAAAGTGAGCAGCTATTTCCGTAGTATTTGAAGTATATATTTTTGCTCAAGTTAGTTAGAATCAGTGTCTCTCACTAAAGAAGCTCAGTGACTGCTCACTGGAGTTCTGTACAGTGGAAATCTCGTGTGCTATGGAGTCTGCTCTGGGTCTGCCGAGCCTTCTCCCAAGGCTCCAGATTGAGTCTCAAGTACCCTGCAAGTGCTCCTTCAGCTTCAGTCAGGACCAGGGTAGCCAGCAGGCAGTGCCACCGAGTTATGCAAACCCCGGGGTATTTTCCAGTCGCTGCCACAGTCTCCCACAAGTCCGTCAGGGAGCAGAGCTGCATGCTACCTGTGCCTCGTATCTCTTTCTGCGCTTTTACCAACCTTTCTCCTATTAACAAAGACACAGCTATATATCCATGGAGCTAGGGAGGAAACAGAGCTGGTAGACAGATGGGAGGGAGTATGCAAACCCACCTTAGTATGAGCCTCTCCCGAGAGTAGCCTTAGTCCTTCATGCAGATGCTCTCCCGGCAGGCTGCCCTCCCTGTTCCCAGCACGCTTACATCCAACTAGCAGTGGGCATCCTCTCATCTAAAGCTGGGCCCCAGTGCTCCATGTTTGCGTCAGAACGAGTGGCAGGATAAACAGAATTTCAATCCAACCTCTTCTCTAACCACAAAAAAAATGTTACCCAAGTTTTAGAAATTTCAGTCCCATATGCCAACATAAAAATGTCAGCCTTTGTCAACTGACAGAGAAAAAAACAAAATGATTATGAGTGAAGAAAAAGGCTCAAGAAAAAAACCAAACTGGTGCAGTCAACTGAGGTTATATTTAACAGATGGACACCAGCTTCAAAAAACTCTCTTGAATATGTAATTTGTTTTAATATTGAGTGATAAATATGATAACAACTTATGTCTGAAAGATGCAAGCAAACGTCAAATAATATTCATAGAATAAAAAAACCATTGATAGAAAGAAAGAACATATTCTTTGTTCAATGTGTCATACATAGAGAATAGTGAATAATACAGGATATCAGGAATACGAACATATTTGAAAGTCTCTGTTAAATTGTAAATTCCATTCGAACAAAACATATTATTATGCAAATGTAACAGCTATGGTATAATACTTTGAAAATTAATGACTTCTTTCTATACTCAGATTTAATAAAATAAAAAGGAAGTACCTGAAGAATGTGGCTACTCAGGAATAAATGTAAGTACGCTGGTGTCATTCTCAATGATCTCTGCCTAATCATTCCTTCTTTTAGCACTTAGATTTCCTTTTCATAAAGCTTAACCCTGACACATCCTCACAGAATATTATTTCCACTTCTTCCTATTCTTTCCCTTCTCCTCCTTCTTCCTTTTTCTCCTCCTCTCTTCCTCCTTCTTTGTCTTCGTCTTCATCTTTTAATTTAGCTTGTTCCTTCCACATGTTATTTAAAGGGAATAAAAAGATGAAACAAACTATAATCCCACAAAAGCCTGCCAAAGTTAGTTTTGCTACTCATTCTTACTGCTTTTAAAATTTCTTTTTTCTTTTCTGCCAGTTTTCCTTTTTTTTTTAATGTTACTTTGACTCCTCAAAAATAACAAAGCTTTAAACCCCAGTCAGCTGAGGCTCTGAGAATACTTTCAGAGTTCTCTGAAGTTACATCCAGCTCACCCTGGGACACTAGATTTTCTGCCAGTCACTAATCTTAATAATCATTATTGCTTCCAAAAATATAGGCCTCTTTTGATATAAATCATGGTAAAGGGCAGGAGCTGAATAGTTTTTAAAGTAATTGGTTTTCCAATTAAAATCACAGTCTCCTATACTAAAAAGTCACAATGTTGAAAATCATTCTGTCAAAATAGACCTGGGCTCTAGGAAAAAATAAAATGTATTTTTAGCTCTGACAAATGTTAATTGAAATCAGCATTGGAAACATCAGTGAATCAACAAACTGGGTGTTTAAAAGCTACCCCATTATAATGGGCATATAAACTGAGCAGCCTTCTTCAATAACACACCAGTTTATGAAATTTTAATAGAAACCAAACACTGAAAGAAAGCTTAGTGATTTAATAGTTAAGCCCTGACTTTATTTTACATTTTTGTTTATCCAAAATAAGATTTACTTTTACTCCATTTAATTTTAAATAGATAATGAATTCATATGAGTTTACAGTATGAAAAAATCTGGAAAGAGTCTTGCCTCCCTTTCATCATCTGTCCAGTTTCCTTACACACTATGCCTGCCCCATTAGGTAATGACATTTTATTCTGTCAAACCCTGGTTCCCCTAAAATCGCCAACACAAGCTATTGAAAAGACAAAGCTGAGTGAACTCTTTACTGCAGTAAAAGAGGATACTACATTGCAAAGCTTTGTAGTATAAGGTCAAATTTTAATGAAAATTGGAAGCTTAGTTTAAGGCTTGTCTTTTAACACAACGACTTGATTGGAATTGCGTAAAAATCTCCACACAACAGTCCTGGATTAATGAAATCATCAAGGTGAGGATTTTAAGAACTAAGAATTCAAAGAATCTTAAGGCACAAATGGTTGATGTTTTCCAGTGAAGAGCAGATGAGTCTTTGGGCAAGTTCCTATAATGAACAACCAAGACATCTGCTTGAGCATAACTGTCCCAGAGGAGGAAAGAAATGCTGCTAGAAACAGTAGAAAAGTAAGGGCATGTTCGTGTAGACATAAAGTACGGTTTCCACCTCAGGGTCCAGGCCGAGTGTGGGAAAAGATGGGCTTAGTTTTCAATTAGTTTCTTGTGTCTCCTCCCAAAGTTTCTGCATGCAAATAAGTTTAAGCATTAGTATGCATTCTTGTTCATCTCCTCTTCTTTTAAACAAAATTGCACATTAGACACATTCTTCTGAATCTTGCTTTTTTGACTTAGAAATATATATTGAACAACTTTCCATATGAATAATGGAGAGTACAGCTGTGCAAAATACAGAGGTACCAACATTTATTTGAACAATCCCCTACTGGTTGCTGCCAAACTTCTAATAAGACAAACAATGCAGCAATGGATGTCTTTGGTGAATCCCCTCATTTACAATCTGAAGGATTAAATTTTGGAAATGGGATTGATCTAAAGGTATATAAATGTGTAATTTCTGACAGATATTTTCAGTTGACTTCCCGAGGGCTTATGCCAACTCACCTCCCTACCAGCTCCCATTTCACACACTATGGCTGCAGCCCAGAAAGATCAAACCACCTGCTTAGTTCACCCAACCTGTTAATGAACTTGAGGCTCTAACACCCAAGTCTCATAAATCCCACTCCAAGGTTCCTATTTTCCTGAATCTGTCTAAAGATGAGGTTGCCCAGTGCTGACCTCCAAGATTCCAACTGGGTGATCTCCGAAACCTCTTGATTAATGTCCAGTTTGGGAAGCCCAAGGGCTTTCCTAATCTGCACTTCCTAACCCAGTTGAAATAGCTAAGTGAATCCTACCAGAAGGAAAAGAGGGGGAAAAAATACTTAAGTGGAAGATAAGGAAAAAAATCCATGAATGCGCAATAACATAAGAGTCACCTTGCGCTATGAGACAGATTGGCTGTATTAGTGTGTCTTTAAAAATAGCAACCTCATTAACAAATGCAGTGGTAATTTGCATTTTCAGACTTTAAGAACCTATTTGGTTTAATGCAGTCTCCATCTCCTGCCATCCAGGTTAGTTTGGCCATCATCCTTTACACTCTAGCTCACAGAAATTAAAGTCACTACATTCATTTTGGAAGCTGTAAAACCCCATATGCATAAGGTCATTAACAAGCTTATTTGTTCACTTGATCTGCCTCTGTCTGGCCTCCCAAACCTTGGCTGCTTTAGATCAATTCCTCAAGAATCAACTCCCTTGATAATAATGTGGCTAAAGGACAGAAAAGGCCATAAAACACCCAGCCTCCTGCCATATCCAAACATCTTTGATTATCTGATTCTGCTAAGTCCAAAGTTTAGGTTACAAAGTATGCATTTCTCCTGGATCTAAAAGAACTAGAAACAAATACTGAGTGTTTTACACAAAGGAGGCATTTTAGTAAATGTTAGCTGGTAATAAGGTCTGTCCTTAAAACAGTTAAAAATAACCATACACCTCATTATTAGCAACGAACATTTGTTTAAAAAATGGGGCACCTCCAGCTGGAGCAACCACCTGTACTAGAATTAGACTCCGAAGATTCCAGTTGGAGTTGAGGCCCCAAATCCACTTAAGTATCCCCAGTAAGCCCTCTTTTTGTTGTTATTGCTGCCGTTTTGGCTGCACTGGGCAGTATGTGAGATCTTAGTTCCCCGGGGATCGACCCCATGTCCCCTGCAGTGGAAGTGTGGAGTCTTAACCACTGGACCACCAACGAAGTCTCCAATGAGCCCTTTGAACCCTGAGTAGGACTGACATGCAGGGAGACATAAAAGATGAAGAGATGTTCCATGACTGAAGTGGGGAAGGTATCTCACGGCAGAGGCGGGCACAGAGGCCTGCCTATCTATAGCTCAAATACTCAAAAAGAGAGATTGCTTGTGCTAACAACACAATGAGCAACAACCTAAAGGACTTCATTTATTACAAAAAAAACACAAATGCCTGCACAACTAACAAAATAGTTTTTAATCCAATACATAGTAATTAGAGAAAAACCAGGAGGCAAAACATCTCCTCTTTTCCTTACCCGGTAAGCCAAACATTGTGCCAAGTTCTAGTTTGAGGGTTATGATTTCAATGAGAATTCTGTAGCTAAATTAAATTGCTCCAGGTTTTAGATCTCCAAAATATCTGGCCTAATAGTATGCATGCTCTAGTCTGGATAATTAATTCAACTAGCTGTGATTCTTCACTTTAGTCAACAGAGGATGAAGGAGAATGCAAAATTTAACACATATACATAAGTTGCTAATTAAAGTTTCAACCAACCAAAAATAAAACAAATAAGTTGCCTGCACTCATGGTACATGAATATAAAGATGTGACTTTGGAGTGGCGAGAATTTTTTATACGTGGTGTGTGAAATTTTTCCTATTATTTTATGGTCACATAAACTTTCACATCTTTCATACAAATATCTTGATAATCACCTTGTAGGATTTTTTCCTTTAAATATCTAATTAATGTGGGCAGGTCCTCATTATACAAACATTGGGTTTTTTTGATGTGTAGATGACGTAAGGTCTCTGTTCCTAGTATCCTCCTTAACTTCAGCCATTCCACTGCTTTTATTTTTATTTTTTTCATTTTTTTAAATTATTCTACTGCTTTTAAAAACTCTGACAAAAAGCAGATTTCAGGAAAATACAGTTTGATTCCATTTACATTAAAGAAGTTAATGGAAATAAAAGCTATGTATACATTTACATATATGTATGTAAACAGGAGAGAACTGTCTGGAAACTTGACAGTATTTCTCTGTTTAAAGAAATGAGATAGTTGGAAGGGAGAGATATTTTTCATTTCAAATATTTAATGAAGTGATAATGTGTTTACATATTACTTATAAGAAATGATCTAAAATAAAACTTATTGATAAAATAAAATTGCAGTCTACTCTGCAAAATTTGCTTTGATGCTTAATTGTACTCCCCTAAGAATGTAACCTCCCAGAAAAACTTTTTTTGCATGTAGAGATATAATTTGTATCAAATGGAATAATCTAAGAAAAGAAGTTTTTTTTTTAATAAATGCTTAGAAAAGTTCAGTGGCTATAGACACTGGCTCCTTTTGTCACCTGTATTTTGCTGCCATGAAGGAGGAATATTATCCATCTTAACTGCTTTTTACTCAACCCCTCATTCTGCATAGTAGAGATTCTGTACAATCAATTCCAGTCAAGTTTGTTCCCATGTCCTTTCGGATTCTTTCAAAGAATGTTCTTTTTCAAAGCCAGTATCTTGTGCTATTAACCTTCGAGCACCCATTTACTAGAGCTGCACATCAGACTGAATTCTGATCGCCCTCCCCTCAACCTATCAGTCCTCTCTTATTGCTTTGCTTGGCTCTTGATCAAGCTTTTAGAGCAGCCAGCCTATACCAGGAGGTCTAAATAAACTGTTCTAAGAAAACAAGCCTTTAAAAGCATTTCCCTGTATTTGATCAGGAAACCCACTTATTCCTCTCCTCTGAGGACAAATTAAATTTAAAAGATCCTATAGGCCATCATCTAATTCTATTCATCTAGGATTCATTGAGTCTGGAGATGTTTAAGACATTCAAGTAGATACTGTAGCATCTACAATAAGATAATATTTCTGTCCTCAAGAAGTTTACAATCTAGCAAAACTAAATCATCATCCTTTAATTCCTTGGCTTACCTATTATTACAAGGCATGTACTCTTAGAATCTTTGCAGAATTTTTTTTCCTTTTCTATTGCAGTAAAACAAACATAGCATAAAATCTACCATTTTAATTATTTTTAAGTGTACAATTCAGTGGCATTAAGCACAGTAATAGAATTGTGCAACCATCACCACTATCCATTTCCAGAACTTTTTCATCATTTCAAATAGAAAATTCTGTACCCATTAAATGATAAATTTCTAATCCCCTCTCCAGCATCTGCTTCCTGTCTCTATGAATTAGTCTATTTTAGGTATGTAAGAGGAATCATATGATACTTGTCCTTTGTGTCTGTCTTCTTTCATTCAACATAATGTTTTCAAGGTTTATCTATGTTACAGCATATATTGTAATTCCATTCCTTCTTAAAGCCAAGTAATATTCCTCCATATGCATTTTTTATTGTTTTTTCATCTGTTGATGGACACTTGAGTCATTGCACCTTTTGACTGTTTTTTTTTTTTCTTCTTAAGAGAATCTTTTACATATTTCTACAATCTCTATATTTGGTTTAGTTTGAGAAACTCAGATCAGTCTTTTTAAGTGTCCTCAGGTTCTTTGATATGTATACAATGCTCTATACAATGAAAAACAAGTCACAGAGAAGTCACATCGTGTGTAGAGTGGGCTTCAGCTTTAACAAGGCACAACTTCTGTCATTATGCACACTTCCATCTTCTACATACACGCACACTACACATACATACCACGTGCTGATGTCTGGTGAAAGGCATGTTAGGTTCTATTTTATAATTAAAGAAGGAACATATTTTCCATTGGGATCTTATAACAAAATTTGCAAAGGAACATGAAGAGGATGGTATGCTGTCTATTTCTCTTCAGATTTTCTAGGTTTGACCCCCTACTGAGCGACTTCACTTTCACTTTTCACTTTCATGCATTGGAGAAGGAAATGGCAACCCACTCCAATGTCCCTGCCTACCAGGGACGGGGGAGCCTGATGGGCTGTTGTCTATGGGGTTGCACAGAGTTGGACACGACTGAAGCGACTTAGCAGCAGTAGCAGACTGAGGATTATAATATAGAATATTCTTTAGAGATTTTTGGGTGACATTTTCAAGATAAGCAGAGTTGCATCAAGGCTCAAGTGACAATATGCCTCAGAGCTGGGAAGAACTTATTACTTCTAAAACAAATCCAGCATTGAGAATTTCGCAGACTGAAGACCATCAGCAAGCACAGACAGAATTGTCTTCCTGATGGGCAATCACAGGGTAGCCTTCTTCCTTCTGCTAGCAGCTCTGAGGAATAGACAGGGCTAGAAGAAGAGCAGGAAAAGAACCCAGATGTGACATGGTGCTCACAGGTAACAAACTGCTGTGGGGATAGACATGAGGCATCTTTTGGGAAATTATTGGTAAATACTTTTAGGAGAAATAATATTCTGCCAATATGTGGCAGGGAGTATCATCTGATGCTACAATGTCTTTGGTACGTATGTTGTTGTTGTTGAGCTGCTAACTCAAGTCCGACTCTTTTTGCAACCCCATGGACTGTATCCCACTAGGCTCCTCTGTCCACAGGATTTCCCAGGCATGAGTACTGGAGTGGGTCGCCATTTCCTTCTCCAGGGGATCTTCCCAACCCAGGGATCAAACCCTCATCTTCCGCATTGTCAGGCAGATTTTTTACTACCGAGCCATCAGGGAAGCCCTTGGTATATACAGGCCTGCTTCCAGGCCTACTATAATCATGATTCTTGCTTTTGAACCATCAAATTCTAAGTCTGTAGGAACCTGAATATATGTTATAGACACCTCCTAAGAAACTCTGGGTTTCCACCGCCAGCAATATAGAGATCATTGTTTTTCAGAGTTTTATACTAAATCTGCTCTCAGTGACAATATTAACCAGCTGTTGATACTCCTTGCCACGCGAAAAATAGTGGACATGCTGGAAATGTTATCAGTGTCAATGTGATTTTTAGAGTAAAATGAATAATGACAAAAGATGGTAATTTGAGGCTCTTCAAAGACAAGACCTTAAGGAAACAGTCAATCTGTTTCAGCAAGAGACATACAATATATGTCAAATATAAAGTGAGGTATATTCTCAAACTACTCCTTATTAAAATGGGGGTGACTGTATAGCCAAGTCTAGACAATGACTTATATGATAGGGTAACTCACTATTGTTTTATTTTACTCATTTAGAGAAGACATATAATTAGTCAAGGAAGGCAAGGCCATGCTGTGACGACAAAGTAACTCCGAAGTCTGTGTGACCTGACACAACTCGTTGATTTCTCTCACATGACCTGTCCCTCACAGGTTCACAGACCTCAGTTCCACGTGCTTACCCAGGAATCCAGGATGCTTGTGTCTCCACCATATTATAATTGTGCCATGTGGAACATATCTTGTCAACAACAGGTAGTACTACAAACTCGTGCACAGATTTTTCCCTACCTTAAGTAGGAAGAGATCCAAATGCTACCCCCATATGGCTTTGGCCAAAACTCTCCACTTAATTTCATCTAATTGCAAGGGGGTTGGGAAGTATAAGAAAAGAATGCAATATTTGGTGAGCTTTATAGTCTCTGATCCATTAACTTGACATGACCTATGTCAGTCTTTGTTTGGAATGTGTAATAGCAGTCAGCTGACAGCTTGTGTTTTAAAAGGGAAAATAACAAATGTAACACAAATTCAAAATTAAAAAATTTTTGTAAACAAACTTTTAAAGATAATTTGAAAGCAACCCGATGAGTAGTTACATTGTACAGATCTCATCTACACACTAAAAATAAATTTTAAAAATAATTTTTTTAATGTTATACAAGTGAGTACTTATGATACGAGATAGTGTCCACTCACAGCATCATACATGGATTCAGAAAGATATCTTCACTAAGGCAGAAGTGAAATTTAAAAAAACCATGAGCCCAAAGGCAGCACACAGTCAGACAGTGAACAGGAGTACGCAGCAGCGGTCTCCCTGTGAGGGCACCCCTCCTCCGCCTCCTCCACACCACAGCTTGGCCCCAGGTCTGGGCAGCCAGGCCCTGGGATAAGAGTGCATCTGTGGAGGCCGTCCATGCTCACGGGGCTTTGTGCAAAAGGAGCATTCACAGCAATGGTGTTTTCCAAAGAAACCTCCATACCACCACCACCGCCTCTACTTTCTAGATCCTTGAAGCAGGTCAGGGACTCCAGAGCCACAGTCGCTTCAAGACATTTCCTCTGAAAGTCTGCTCGAGGGTGATGTGGCAGCACACTCTGGAATTTCACGTTTACCCTACTCCAGGGTTCACTGCAGTCATCCTTTTTGGCGCAGTTACATAAAAGACTGGGGAAAGCCAGCTGGGTCTCCAGTCAGAGGGCCAGGGCTTGGTCCCCTGAGAGGCAGGGATCCTATACAAAGGATGCTGAAGCAGAATGAGCCAAAGATAACAATGTGCTGAAAGGCCCCAAGTCAAAACGTCAGAGAAATAAGACACCATACATTGAGCAAGGCACAAAGGCAGGAGTGTTATGATGAACATGGGAAACAGAATCAAGATGCAGAATCTGGATTAACTTTGGAACAAGAGCAATTTAGGGATCAGTGAGATCTGGAACAATTTCAGTGAGGTATTCCAGTACATAAATGAGATGGAAAACTTATGCTGGAGACCTCGCACTTTTTTTCTCTATTTAATTTCCTAAAGCAGGTTAGTTTTCTGCTTAAGGTAGACTCAACCAAATTCTCTAGAAATTGCAAGAAGCCCCCAGAGATGTCCATAAGTTAAACAACAGACAGAGTTCCACCACTGCCTCTTCCCCCTCATACGAGAGCAGCAATACCAGCCCCAGGAGCTGCCAGCTTTATAAAGTTTTGTGACACCCAACCTACCTGGAAAGGATAAGTTTATATCCTTGTAACCCATTCTTTCCCACTGCTACTCCAATACTGGCCATTCCTGCTCTTGAGCACATACCAAAAGGCAGCACTTGAATGGTCAGCCTCACCAGCAACCAGAACCAGTGACAGCCCAGTTCAGCATGTTTTAGTAGCAAACTCTTAATACTGCCGAGAAAGTGGAAACCATCTGTGGTTCTCACACCAAGCCAGAAACTGCCACTCCATCTGACTGAACTTCTGGACCACCAGACACAAGCTCCCTAAGAAAATAAAGTCAGACAAGATGTCTTTTTTATATCTAGGGCCACTGTGATTTTCCTGCTTTGCATGCAAGTTGGATGACTTGTGACAGACTTTGTAACAACTCCATAGCTCATAGTTAATGATACAGCCTTAGCATTTATTTTTATCTTATAGAACATGGCCTCACCTTCTTCATCTCTTCTGATTCCTCCTTCATCTACCTATTTATCTATCATCTATTTGCCTAACTAATTTATCCATCCATCCATCCACTCACCCATCTCCCCATGCATGTATCTACATATCTCCTATCTATCTATATTCCTGTTTACCCATACCATCCAGGTATGTGATGCTGTAACACATACCACAGACTAAGTGGCTTAGAATAAATATATTTTTTCACAGTTCTAGATGCTAGATGTATGAAATCAAGGTTTCAGCAGGGCTGGAGCCCTCTGAAGGCTATGAAAGAGAATCTGACCTGCCTTTCTCCTAGCTTCTAGTGGCTTGCTGATAATCATTGGGACCTTTATCTATGGATGCAGCACTCTGCTCTCTTACTTCACCTTCACATGACCTTCTCCCTGTATGTGTCTGTCTCTGTGTCTAAATTTTTCCTTTTCATAGAGACACTGTTTTAGGGTCCAGTCTAATGACTTCATCTTAACTTGATAATCTGTAAAGTCCCTATTTCCAAATAAGGTCACATTCACAAGCACTGGGGATTAAGACTTTAACATTTTTGGGGAGACACAGTTTAATCCATAACACTCTGTCCAATGTAAGGTTCTCCAGCTTTTCTCATCAAGCCCCATGTTAGCAGGTTAAAGAGAAACCACAGCCCCTTGGCTTCACTTATTCCCATATATAAGTGGCAAATGAAGCCAGTAATAAGAGTGAATATAGAGTTTAGTAAAATTACATAAAAATTTACATTAGCAATAGGACTATGGGTGATTTGTATCAGATTATATTCATATTTAAATACCTAGTTTTTAGAAAATTGTTGCATCAACACAAACTTAAGGTTAACCAATAAATCCACAGAAAATTTTAACTACTGTACAAAGATAAGCTAAAAATTATTTATAATTTAAAAACTATAATAACAGTGATACAAAGCACTGAACCACTCAAGACCACACTGGTGACTGACAGGAGCCTTGATAAAAGAGTCTTTTCTGAAAAAATTTAAAAATCCAACTGTTTGCATTTGCACTTCTGCAGCAGGACCTTTGCAACTGTGCTAAACATTATGGGACCCAAGTTTCTTAAAGAATATTGAAAAATCATGCTGAGTCAACCGTAGGAATGCCAGAGTTTTTGCAGATACCCAGGTGACCATCCATTCCAGAGTCATATGAATAACCCCTCTGGAAGTATACATGGACCACAACCATGATGTCATATAGACTGGTCCTGAGAAACACACCAGCTTAAATTATAAAAATAAAATATTTTCATTCTAATGTCAAAGAAAGGAAATGCCAAAGAATGTTTAAACTACCACAAAATTGCACTCATCTCACGTGCTAGCAAAGTAATGTTCAAAATTCTCCAAGCCAGGCTTCAGCAGTACATGAACCGAGAACTTTCAGATGTTTAAGCTGGACTCACAAAAGGCAGAGGAACCAGAGATCAAACTGCCAACATCAGTTGGATCATAGAAAAGCAAGAGAGTTCCAGAAAAACATCTATTTCTGCTTTATTGACTATGCCAAAGCCTTTGACTGTGTGGATTACAACAAACTGTGGAAGATTCTTCAAAAGGTGGGAATACCAGACCACCTTACTGCCTGCAGAGAAACCTGTATGCAGGTCAAGAAGCAACAGTTAGAGTTGGACATGGAAGGACAGACTGGTTCAAAATTGGGAAAGAAGTTTGTCAGTGCTGTATATTGGCACCCTGTCTATTTAACTTATATGCAGAGTATGTCATGGAAAATGCCAGTCTGGATGAACCACAAGCTGGAATCAAGATTGCCAGAATAAATATCAATAACCTCAGATATGCAGATGACACCACCCTTATGGCAGAAAGCGAAGAAGAACTAAAGAACCTCTTGATGAAAGTGAAACAGGAAAGTGAAAAAGTTGGTTTAAAACTCAACATTCAAAATATGAAGATCATGGCATTGGGTCCCATTACTTCATGGCAAATAGATGGGGAAACAATGGAAACAGTGACAAGCTTTATTTTTAGGGGCTCCAAAACCACTGCAAATGGTGACTGCAGCCATGAAATTAAAAGACACTTACTCCTTGGAAGGAAAGTTATGACCAACCTAGATAGCATATTAAAAAGCAGAGACATTACTTCACTGACAAAATTCCATATAGTCAAAGCTATGGTTTTTTCCAGAAGTCATGTATGGATATAAGAGTTGGACCACAAAGAAAGCTGAGCACCAAAGACTTGATGCTTTCAAACTGTGGTGTTGGAGAAGACTCTTGAGAGTCCCCTGAACTGCAAGGAGATCAAACCAGTCAATCCTAAAGGAAATCAGTTTTGAATATTCTTTGGAAGACTGATGCTGAAGCTGAAGCTCCAATACTTTGGCCACCTGATGTGAAGAGATGGCTCTTTAGAAAAGACCCTCATCCTGGGAAAGACTGAAGACTAGAGAAGAAGGGGACGATAGAACACAAGATGGTTGGATGGCATCACCTACTCAATGGACATGAGTTTGAACAAGCTCTGGGAGATAGTGAAGCATGGGACTGGCATGCTGCAGTCCATGGGGTTAGAAACAGCTGGACACAACTGAGCATCTGAGCAACAACAACAAATCAGTAATGATTCTCAGTTTCTAGTAACTAGCCCCTAATTATTTTTACAAATGATGGGTTATGTAATTAATATAATTTACCTAGAAGAAATAAAATACTTGTTTACATTAGTTCACAAGCACTGTATTGTGAACAACTGATTGAGCTCTACTAATAGTTCATGAGATCAAACCCTCTTCTTTATAAAGAATGCCATCACTTTCAATCACATGACTACTGCAAGATAAGCTATTTCATACAATATAACACAGATCATAACTCCTGGCCATCTTTGATAGGTCCAAGTCTGTGTATTGGAACTTCCCAAGTTGAACCAATGAGTCATTTTTCAGAAGACAAACAAGAAGTAAAATAGAAGACAATATAAAAGTTACAACAATTGTTGCATGCTTACTCTATTTCAATGGCTATTCTAAGAATTTTCTATATAATAACTCATTTAATCCCATTCTGTAGGAGCTGTTAATACTCCTATTTTATATGTAAGAGTACTAAGGGTCACACATGTTAAGTGACTTGCCCAAACTTAAACAGCTAGTAAATGGCAAGGTCATAACTCAAAGCAGATAGTTTAATTCAATAAGCCGTTTCTTTGTCCAATGTGATATACTACTTCTTTGATCTTGAGAGATACAGAAGAGGAGAGAGTTCTTCTATGGCTGATGCCCTCCATGTAACAAGGAACATAAGAGAGAAAAAAATAATAATGCAGCAAACAAATAGACAAAGTGGATCACATTTAAGTTCCTGTTTCCAGGCATTCTGCAGACAAAAAAAAGTTTCTGTGTTAGGACCCCAAGAGATTCTCTAGTTTTTGAATGACATAACTTGCAGGCAAACAAGTCTAACTAAGAAAACAATTAGATTTTTTTTTCTCTATCTTCTAGTCATTTACCTCTTTGGAAAAGAGATAAAATTTTCATGAGTTTCTGTTTACAAAAAAAGCATATGATTTAGGATACTTCTACTAAGACGGTGTCCATGGAGAAGAAGCAATAGCATCCACTGAGAGTCTGTGAGAAATGCAGAATCTCAAGCCTTATCCCAGATCTACTGAAATAGAACTGGCATTTTAACATTGTTGCCAGGTGATGTGTATGAATATTAAATTTAAGAAACCCTGATCTGAATAACCTTAAAAATCCTTCCATCCAAAGCATCCAGAGGAGCATGATAACAACATTCCACTTACACACATGACTAAAGACCTAAAAGTAAAAGAAAAGCTCCTAAATGAAGAGGAAAACTAAAAAATGGAAATTCAGTCGAAGCTGAAATGGTAAATGGGAGCTAAAGCTTTGTTGATATCAGGAAATAGAGAATGAGGGGTGGATCTAGAAGGATTCATATATGAGCCATCAAGCAATGAACTTCAGCTTAGGAAAGTCAGGGTGCTGAAACAGACTCCACACAAAGAGGGTGTTCTCAAAAGGATCCACTTTTGAGAAAGACTGGATCAGGAAGAGGACATTTTAACCATCAAAAGGATGGACCTATTTGTTGAAGTAACAGAACTTTAGGGAATGAATACATAATGCATAGGTAGAGCAGCAGATTAAAAATCTGAAGAGGAAGACAGATGGGAAGAAAGGATTAACGATGAAACCAATATAAATAGAGATGCAAACCATGAGAGTGAGGTTAAGGAGAGCGGAAGAGAGAATGAGAAGGTCCAGCATGTATCTTTAAAGAGACCAGCAGGAGGGAAAGGAGGAGACAGGAAAGAGGCAATATTGAAAAAGATAATAGCTGTGACTTTTTCACAACTGGTAAAAGAGAATCCTTAGTTACAGGAACACTGATGAGTCTCAAGTAGAATTAATACAGCTAAATCTATATACATCAGCCCTCAGCCTGAAACTACAAAAAGTGAAAAGGCCAGAATAAAATGATCAGTTATTTATCAAGGGACACTAATCATTAGACTGACAACAGCCTTCTCAATGATAACAACAGAAGAAAACAATTCAACATCTTCCAAGTACTAAGTAAAATGAGCCATCATTCCAAAATTTTAAATGCACCAAACCATAATTTTAAAAGAGTGAAATACATTTTCAGGGCTTCCCAGTTGGTGCTAATGGTAGAGAACCCGCCTGCCAATGCAGGCCAACATGAGAGATGTGGGTTCAACCCCTGGGATCATCCCCTGGCATCCTCCTCTGGGTTGCGGAGATCCCCTGGAGGAGGGCATGGCAACCCACTCCAGTATTCTTGCCTAGAGATCTATACCTTAATCCTGTAACCTGAAAGTTTTTAAAGTGTCTATGATTCTCTCCATCCGTGAACAGTATCACCGCCGATTAGAAGGCAACAAGATACCAGAAAATGCCTTCTGATGACAAAATTATGACTGAGCAGTGTCTCTGGTGGAAATCAGCCCTTTGTGGAGTTTTGTGGAAAATGAACAGGATCTCAGGTGCTGAGTCAGGAAATTTGCATTCAAGTTTTAGCCCTACTGAAAAGTGGCCATGGGACTTTGGAAATTTACTCTGGTTTCTCGTGTACAAAAAGAAGCAAGTGAGCTCCTCATCTTTACAACTCCAGTTTCCATTTCTCTGTATTTCTCCCTGCACCTTCCTGACTGATGTGAATTGACATCTCCCCTAGGACCACACACGACTATTTCACAAAATATAAGATTGTTGTTCAGTCGTTCAGTCATATCCAACTCTTTGCAAACCCATGGACTACAGTATGCCAGGCCTCCCTGTCCTTCACCAGCTCCCTGAGTTTGCTCAAACTCATGTCCATTTATTTAGTTGGCGATGTCATTCAACCACCGAGATGGTTTCACTGCAAAAATCTCAAACTGAAAATCTCAGTCCAACAAATACAGAGTGGCAGACTAGAAACTCTTTATATCAACTTCTCCCCTGGAGTTGGCAACCCACTCCAGTATTCTGGCCTGGAGAATTCCACGGACAGAGCAGCCTAGCAGTACAGTCCATGGGGTAGCAGAGAGTCGGACGTGACTAAGCGTCTTTCACTTCACTGCACTTAATACCAACTTCTCAAAAGAAAAACTCCTAAAAGTTCAAATTTCAAGCCAATTCTACCCTTTCCTTGCACCCCATGCCTACAACCAAAAACTCACAACTCTTCTGAGTTTTGCCACATTTAGCTGATGAGACTCACCAAGACTCCTATGAATTTCCATCCTCCTGGCACCACCCCAGGCTTCTTCTTCCTTCTAAACACATCAGCACTTTCTTTGTGATTTAAGTTACCATGCTCCTACTTCCAACAGAGAATGAAAAAGATGATTTATCATTTTGCCTTTAATGGCCACAAGAAATATTGAATTCTTCTGGCCGAAAAGTACATTTCCCACAGGGGATCATCTTAAATCTTAATTACAAGTTTATGTATTATTCAGGCAATGCTAGAAACTTAGCTTTGGGTTAGCATTACCTCATTAGTCTTCATTCGCTCCTTCTTGGATTTTGCCCTCACTTCCAAATGATGGTCATTCCGGTCTTGTTGCTTCCTTAATTACACTTCAGTCACAATCACCTTTCCCCCAGAGCACCTGACTTTCTCTGGCAGAATGCCCATGACTTCTCCAACAAAAGGGCTTGACTCTCCACTGGGCTCCTTGCTGACAAGCGTTATGCATACATACAAACAGGCTATTTATCGCCCTCAGAAATCCAGCAGATTGGATTCCCTATCTATTTCCTTCTCATAGGGAAGGGTCAACGAGTTAATACAAGGAGAGTTCTCTTCTCACAGTGTACATTTGAGTACACACACATGCACACACTCACATTCTATACACACACTCAAAGATTTTTAAAAAGGCAGACAACTCGTCAGCAGTTGCTCAGATATGCTATTTATTGGCTTTATTAAACGCCTAAGATTTGAGTCAACAGCTAATACTTGTCGGAGCTTTCTGGGCAAGGTCATCTCACTATACACCTGAGCCCTTTAGCACCGCTCTCTGTATCACTTCATGGTTCTCCCTTTATGTTTCCAGGGTGCTCTTCACACCTGATTCTCCATGAGCTGTGACATTTTTCTAAGTGAGCCTTTTACATCTTTCTATACAGTGTATGATAAACAAACTCCCCATCCCCTTGGTCTCTCCCAGAAAAAGTCCTAAAATCAAAGAATACAATTTGAAAATGATGCCACTCCTAGCAGGATACAAAAAGGTCAACCTAAGAGCTGTTACGATTTCTGTTTTGTTGTGTGATGCTAGGCTTTCCTCAGGACAGAAAAGAGCCAAATACTCCAAAGCACGATCATGGAAATCTATCACTCCAAACATGCAAAGCCAGGAACGTGCTAACAAAAGAAATATTCTTTCCCTTTTGGGGGTCTTTCTTTTTTTGATGTATGATTTTCATACTGTTAAATGTACATTATTAACTCTACAGCTAAGTGAATTCTTACTTTATTTAGTTTTTACCTGTGTATGCATCACCCAGATCAAGATATAAGACATTTATGTCACTCCAGAAAATTCCCTGCACCCCTTGCCAGTGCAATACTCACCTCAAAGACAGCCTCTACTCTGATTTTCATCATCATCAATTATTTGCCTCTGCCTTTAACTTCACATGCATGGAATCACACAGGTATGCACATTCTTGCCTGGCGTTAACTAGTCTGAAAGGACGTTTCTGAGATTGAGCCATGTTTCCTTATTTATCCATCCTTCCTTGGCTGCATAGCAATAGTCCACTTCATAAACACGCTACCCTACAACTTGCTCCTACATTCTCCTACCGTTGGACGTTTGTACTCTTTCCAGTTTGGGGCTAACTAAAGCTTAAAAAAACACTTAATATGCCTTTTGGTAAATACAGAAGCTCATTTTTCTTGGAAATATACTTGGGAATAGAATTGTTGCGTCACAAGATCGGAGTGTGTTTGGCTTTAACAGATGCTAACTAAGTTTTCCAAAGAAACTGAACCAATTTACACTCCCCTCAGCAATTCTAGCTGCTCTGTTATCCCCTAATGTTTTCAGTATTTTAATTACAGACATTCTATGGTTTTGTTCTATTCTCTCATTGTGGCTTTCACTTGAGGTATATGCTTTACCTTTATTGATTTACTGATGCTCAGTATCTGTACATGCTGGATATGAGTCCTTGGTCCGGTTTGTGGGTGTGTGTATGTAGATATATGTAATGTATATGATGAATGTCTTTACTCAATGTGAGGCTTGCCCACTTTCTTAATGATGTCTTCTGATGAACAGAAATTCTTACTTTTAATGAAGTTTAACATATCTTCTTTTCTCTTCTTTTACAGCTTAATGCATTTTGGGGGTCTTATTGAAGTAATCTTGCCTAATCCATGGTAATTTTCCTTTGTTACATTCTAAATGCTTTATTGTTTTACCAGTCATATTCACATCTATGGCCCACCTTTAATTTTTATGGTGAGGTCAATTTAAGATTCATTTTTCCCCAAATAGATACTACCTTCTCCAGCACCATTTATTGGAAAGTAATCATTTGTCCCCTGAAGGCAAGGCACTTTTATCGAATCATGTCACCATATATGTGCCACCCTTCCATTTCAGGACCCTCTCTGCTCCACCACTCTGTCATCCATCCTTGCACCAAAATGTGATTTCCACAAGCCAAGACTAGCTTGTGTGTCTCTGATGAATGCAAGTTACCTCACATCATGATAAACCCTCACTGACTTCACTGCTATTCCACCTCCAAACCCTCCCTTCTCTGCTCAGCTGTGATGCTGGGACTGGGACTCTGTAGACCACTCTCCTGTTCCAGCGGCTTCCTGTTAGTTTCTGCCAACAGAGGTCACTACAGGAGGACTGTGAGCTGGAGGAAAAACAAAGAACTTTCTCCTTCCTACTTGCCATCTTCATTCCCATCAGCATGGCCCAGCCATGATTCCCAATAGCAGCAGGAACATTTAAGTGCTGATTCAATCTTCACCTTTATCTCCTCACCCCCAGAGCTGGCTTCAGTGCACTCCCTCAGAGATACCAGCACCAGGCAGCAGCTTCCCATATTCAAGTCTGGGTGTCAGCTCTGTGGGACCCCAACACCAACCTTCAGAGTCCCATTAGCCTCACACTCTTCCACTTCCTCTGCTCTAGAATAACAGACGCTTCATGAAGTTCCTATCTCTGCATTACCTCACTCATCCCATATAAGAGCCTTCTTAAGTGAACAATGCAAGGAACAGAGGAACACAATAGAATGGGAAAGTCTAGAGATCTCTTCAAAAAATTTTGAGTTACCAAGGGAACATTTAATGTAAAAATGGATACAATAAAGGACAGAAAAGGTGTGGACCTAACAGAAGAAGAAGATATTAAGAAGAGATGGCAAGAATACACATAAGAACTGTATAAAAAAAGGTCTTAATGACCTGTATAATCATGACAGTGTGACTACTCACCTAGAGCCAGACATCCTGGAGTGTGAAGTCAAGTGGGCCCTAGAAAGTATCACTACCAACAAAGCTAGTGGAGGTGATGGAATTCCAGCTGAGCTACTTAACATCCTAAGAGTTGATGATGTGAAAGTGCTGCATCAATATGCCAGCAAATTTGGGAAACTCAGCAATGGCCACAGGACTGGAAAAGGTCAGTTTTCATTCCAACCCCAAAGAAGGGAAATGCCAAAGAATGTTCCAACAGCTGCACAACTGTGCTCATTTCTCATGCTAGCAATGTAATGCTCAAAATCTCCCAGACTAGACTTCAACCATACGTGAACCAAGAACTTCCAGATGAACAGGTTGGATTTAGAAAAGGCACAGGAACCAGAGATCAAATTGCCAACATTAATGGATCATAGAAAAATCAAGGGAATTCCAGAAAAATACCTACTTCTGCTTCATTGACTATGCTTAAACCTTTGTGTAGATCACAACAAACTGTGGAAAATCTTTAAAGAGATTAGAATACCCAACCAGCCTACCCATATCCTGAGAAACCTGTATGTAGGTCAAGAAGTAACAGTTAGAACCAGACATAGAACAATGAACTGGTTCAAAATTGGGAAAGGAGTGCATCAAGGCTGTATATTGTCACCCTGCTTATTGAACTTATATGCAGAGTATATCATGCAATATGACAAGCTGGATGAAGCTTAAACTGGAATTAAGATTGCCAGGATAAATATCAACAACCTCAGATATGCAGATGACACCACCCTAATGGAAGAAAGCAAAGAAGAATTAAAGAGCCTCTTGATGAAGGTGAAAGAGAGTGGAAAAGCTGACTTAAAACTCAACATTCAAAAAATGAAGATCATGGCATCCGGTCCCATCTCTTCATGAAAAATAGGTGGGGAAAAAATGGAAATAGTGACAGACTTTATTTTCTTGGGCTCAAAAATCACTGTGGACACTGACTGAAGCCATGAAATTAAAAGAAAAGCTTGGGAGAAAAGCTATGACAAACCTAGACAACATATTAAAAAGCAAAGACATCTCTTTGGTGACAAAGGTCCATCTAGAAAAAGCTGTGGTTTTTCCAATAGTACTGTATGGATGTGAGAATTGGACCATAAAAAAGGCTGAGTGCTGAAGAATTGATGCTTTCAAGCTGTGGTGCTAGAGAAGACTCTTGAGAATCCCTTGGACAGCAAGGAGATCAAACCAGTCAATTCTAAAGAAATCAACCCTAAATATTTATTGGAAGGACTGATGCTGAAGCTCCAATACTTTGGCCACCCGATCTGAAGAGCCAACTCACTGGAAAAGACCCTGATGCTGGGAAAGATCGAGAGCAGGAGGAGACGGTGGTGACAGAGAATGAGATGATTGGATGGCATCATCAACTCAATCGACATGAGTTTGAACAACTCCAGGAGATAGTGAAGGACAGGGAAGCCTAGCATGCTGTAGCCTATGGGGTTGCAAAGAGTCATATACAACTGAGTAACTGAAAAACAACAACAACAACAACATCCCATATTACTCTTCCATTTCCCAATACCAGTTCCCGGTACTTTTTGTTTCTGTTAAAATATATGGTGTCATGCCATTTGCCCAACTGAACTTTGACTAATACACTCATTAACAGAGAGGATAAAGTAGAACTGAGTAGAATGAGAGAACACACTCTTCCTCCTGGAAATGGAGCCCCTGGTCACAAGCCCCAGAGATGAACACTTATGCTCACCCTGTGCTCTTTAGTTAAAGGCAATATCAGGAAACATCAAAGCATAAAGGCTTCCTTGGAAAAGGGTAGAATTTCCTCAGGGATGTTAAAGCTGTTTAACTGAGAAACCTGTGTATTAGAGCAGAGGGTCACATACAAAAGAAGTGAGGTCAGTGATAGGAAACATATGCAAGCAACACTGAGCATGTGAAATCCAAAGGTCTAAAAATATGCTCCCTTCTACAATAAAAAGAAACATTTGGGGGTTTCTCTGATGGCTCAGTGGTTAATAATTCATCTGCAAAATGGAGGGGACATGGGTTAGATCCCTGATCTGGGAAGATTCCACATGCTGCAGAGCAGCAATGATGATGTGCCCCAACTATTGAGCCCACACGCCCCAACTACGGAGCCCACACGCCCGAAAGCTCATGCTCTGCAACAAGAGAAGCCGCTGTGTTGAGTAGCTTATGCACCACAACTAGAGCATAGCCCCCACTCACCACAGCTAGAGAAAGCCCGTGTGCAGCGAAGACACAGCACAGGCTAAAAGTAAATGAATAACATTTCCCAAAAGGAAACATTTAGTCCAATTAATACTTAAACTGTAGACTCTCCTACCATGCAATACCCTTTTGAGTACATCTTTGAGTACCTCTAACACGGGGTTGCAAAGAGTCGAACACGACTGCACGATTGAACTGAACTGAACCCTTCAGTGAAGTACTTTATATATACACAGTTTGGTCTGGCAGAAATTCAAGTAATGGTGGGATTGAAGGAGAGATGCGTTTGCTCTGCCCTATTTTTCCTCTTCTGGAAAATGTTCTGAGCGACCATTTAATAAATATCCTCTTCCATCCTTTTGAGAAAACCTAAAGGACTGAATAATTGAAACAACAAATTATTTTTAAGTTACTGTGATGGAAAAGAGAAATAAAACAATGATATTAAAAAGTATTACTGTGATATTTTCAAATTACCTAGCAATCAATTACCTACATGTTTAGGATTTTATTGATTATGAAAAATAGTCAAGATTTTGCATGAGTTTCAGCTTGGAAAATTTGCTGTGGTAGCTACTATACATATTCTTTTCAACAAATGTCTGCTGTGTACCCAGAACTCAGAATATGAAAAGAGATCAAAATAATAAGAGAATAAAAGATATAAAATATAGGTATGCATTTATATGTGTGTGTGTGTATATATATATGTATACATATATATAGGTTTTTTTTTCCCCCAGACAGGGACAACAGAATAGATGAGACAGAAGCAGTTTCAGAAGAAAATGCTCCTGAGAAGAAGAAAGTCTGGAGTCTATAGATCAAGACGACTAAATTAACATAAAGCAACTACAAAACTACAAAAGAATGAGCTAATAAAGTCATTAGAAATAAAAATAACATTCAGAAATGTGCCTAGTTACTTACATAATCTACTAAAATCACTTCCCTGTATAGGAAATGTAGCTTATTAGAGAACAGATTTTTTTTAAATTCCAAATTTCTGATTTGGATGTTCCCTCCCCAACTATACATACAGACAAAATTTCCACTTAAAAGGCAGTAAATCCATACTAATAAAGATAAAACATAACAACTGTGAAAGTAAGAATTGTTTTTCATCAGAAATATGGATGGCTTTCTGAAAGATAAAAAGCACAACAGATTATAGTTACAGATAAACCAGAGCAGAGGAAACCAAAATGCAAAATAAGCACAGGGCAAGCCTTCAGCAGAAGTAGAGGTTATTCCTTCCAGGAAAGCTCTAGGCTCAGAATTGGCAGGAACAGAAGCCAGATGGGCAGTGAAGTACCATTTAAGGTAATTAAGGAAAGGACTGCCTTTGACAGCTGGACCATGCAGTCCTTCTCTGCCCAGTGGATATAGAAGCGGCCTAATGCACCTGCCCTGAGCCAGAATGCTGACCACTAAGGATACTTCCCAAGCCTAAACAAAGGGCAAGGGGTGCTTGGCTACTCTACTTCGAGTTTGAGACGACACCAGCTCTTGTAGAAATGAAACACACCCAACCTGTACAGCGTTCTTCACTTGGCGACCATAGGGGCCTTCCACGCACACCAGACGGAAGTTCGCCTAGAAGCTTAGCCAGCTACAATGGCACCTAGTGTGTGTGCTCGAGCAAAGGGTCAGCATCTGAGGTGAGCACACAAATATCAGCTGCCTAGTATAATCAGCACAATAATAAACGTAAAACTGAAAATCACCAGTCATTTAGAGAAAGTAAACTGAGAGAGATACCACCAACTGAACAAAACTACCAAAGAAAACTGCTACTAAAGGTTTGCCTAAAGAGCTGAACAAATGGGGAGATAAAACATGATAATGGAAGGGCAGGGGATATTGCAATCTTTCACTTCTCCCCCAACATATATATATAATCCAAATATACATAATATCCAAATATATAAAACAATATATATAATCCAAATAAAATTCCAACGATTTTTTTCATGGAATAGAAAAAAAAGATCACAAAATTCTTAGAAGAGTAAATGTGCAAAAATATTCTTAACTAACAATTTAGAGGAAAAAACAAAAGACAAATTTTCTATCAAATACAAAATTTTCCTCTAAAGATTCAGGAATTTAAAAAGTATGGTATTTGTGAGTGGGCACCCTTGTCTTGTTCCTGATTTTAGGGGAAATGCTTTCAATTTTACACCATTGAGGATAATGTTTGCTGTGGGTTTGTCATATATAGCTTTTTTTTTCTGTTTATTTTTGTTGGTTGGAGGCTAATTACTTTACAATACTGTAGTGGTTTTTGTCATATATTGACATGAATCAGCCATGGATTTACATGTATTCCCCACTCCGATCCCCCCTCCTACCTGCCTCCCCACCCCATCCCTCTGGGTCTTTGCAGTGCACCAACCCCAAGCACTTGTCTCATGCATCCAACCTGGGTTGGTGATCTGTTTCACCCTTGATAATATACATGTTTCGATGCTATTCTGTCAAAGCATCCCACCCTCACCTTCTCCCACAGAGTCCAAATGTCTGTTCTGGACATCCGTGTCTCTTTTTCTCTTTTGGATATAGGGTTATCGTTACCATCTTTCTAAATTCCATATATATGCATTAGTATACAGTACTGGTTTTTATCTTTCTGGCTTACTTCACTCTGTATAATGGGCTCCAGTTTCATTCATCTCATTAGAACTGATTCAAATGAATTCTTTTTAATGGCTGGGTAATATTCCATAGTGTATATATACCACAGCTTCCTTATCCATTCATCTGCTGATGGGCATCTAGGTTGCTTCCATGTCCTGGCTATTATAAAGAGTGCTGCGATGAACACTGGGGTACACGTGTCTCTTTCAGATCTGGTTTCCTCGGTGGGTATGCCCAGGAGTGGGATTGCTGGGTCATATGGCAGTTCTATTTCTAGTTTTTTAAGGAATCTCCACACTGTTCTCCATAGTGGCTGTACTAGTTTGCATTCCCACCAACAGTGTAAGAGGCTTCCCTTTTCTCCACACCCTCTCCAGCATTTATTGCTTGTAGACTTTTGGATAGCAGCCATCTTGACTGGCATGTAATGGTACCTCGTTGTGGTTTTGATTTGCATTTCTCTGATAATGAGTGATGTTGAGCATCTTTTCATGTGTTTGTTAGCCATCTGTATGTCTTCCTTGGAGAAATGTCATATATAGCTTTTATTATGTTGAGGTATGTACCTTCTATTCCTGCTTTCTAGAGAGTCTTTATCATAAATGGATGTTGAATTTTGTCAAAGGCTTTTTTTTGCATCTATTGAGATAATCATATGCTTTTTTATCCTTCAATTTGTTAATGTGGTGTATTACATTGATTGATTTGCAGATATAAAAGAATCCTTGCATTCCTGGGATGAAGCCCACTTGGTCATGATATATGATCTTTTTACTATGTTGTTGGATTCTGTTTGCTAGAATTTTGTTAAGGAATTTTGCATCTATGTTCATCAGTGATATTGGCCTGTAGTTTTTGTGTGTGTGTGTGTGTGTGTGGCATTTTTGTCTGGTTTTGGAATTAGGGTGATGGTGGCCTCCTAGAATGAGTTTGGAAGTTTACCTTCTTCTGCAATTCTCTGGAAGAGTTTGAGTGAGATAGGTGTTAGCTCTTCTCTAAATTTTTGGTAGAATTCAGCTGTGAAACCATCTGGTCATGAGCTTTTGCTTGCTGGAAGATTTCTGATTACAGTTTCAATTTCCGTGCTTGTGATGTGACTGTTAAAATCTTCTATTTCATCCTGGCTCAGTTTTGGAAAGTTATACTTTTCTAGGAATTTGTCCATTTCTTCCATGTTGTCCATTTTATTGGCATAGAGCTGCTGGTAGTAATCTCTTATGACCCTTTGTATTTCAGTGTTGTCTGTTATGATCTCTCCATTTTCATTTCTAATTTTGTTGATTTTGTTCTTCTCCCTTTGTTTCTTAATGAGTCTTGCTAACAGTTTGTCAAATTTGTTTATCTTTTCAAAAAACCAGCTTTTAGCTTTGCTGATTTTTGCTATGGTCTCTTTTGTTTCTTTTGCATTTATTTCTGTCTGAATTTTTAAGATTTCTTTCCTTCTACTAATTGTGGGGTTCTGCAACATAGTTTTGGAATTTTGGCCACAGCAATCAGAGCAGAAAAAGATATAAAAGGAATCCAGATGGGAAAAGAAGAAGTGAAGCTCTCAGGGTTTGCAGATGACATGATCCTCTACATAGAAAACCCTAAAGATGCTACCAGAAAATTACTAGAGCTAATCAATGAATATAGTAAAGTTGCAGGATATAAAATTAACACACAGAAATCCCTTGCATTCCTATACACTAATAATGAGAAAACAGAAAGAGAAATTAAGGACTCAATACCATTCACCATTGCAACAAAAAGAATAAAAAACTTAGGAGTATATCTACCTAAGGAAACAAAAGACCTATACATAGAAAACTATAAAACACTGGTGAAAGAAATCAAAGAGGACACAAATAGATGGGGAAATATACTGTGTTCATGGCTTGGAAGAATCAATATTGTGGAAATGAGTATACTACCCAAAGCAATCTATAGAGTCAATGCAATCCCTATCAAGCTACCAACGGTATTCTTCACAGAACTAGAACAAATAATTTCACAATTTGTATGGAAATACAAAAAACCTCGAATAGCCAAAGTAATCTTGAAAAAGAAGAATGGAACTGGAGGAATCAACCTCCCTGACTTCAAGCTGTACTACAAAGCCACAGTCATCAAGACAGTATGGTACTGGCACAAAGACAGAAATATAGATCAATGGAACAAAATAGAAAGCCCAGAGATAAATCCACATACCTACAGACACCTTATCTTTGACAGAGGAGGCAAGAACATACAATGGAGACAAGACAACCTCTTTAACAGGTGGTGCTGGGAAAACTGGTCAACCACTTGTTAAAGAATGAAACTAGAACACTTTCTAACACCACACACAAAAATAAACTCAAAATGGATTAAAGATCTAAATGGAAGACCAGAAACTATAAAACTCCCAGAGGAGAACATAGGCAAAAAACAGTAAGATCCTCTATGACCCACCTCCCAGAATATTGGAAATAAAAGCAAAAATAAACAAATGGGACCTAATGAAACTTAAAAGCTTTTGCACAACAAAGGAAACTATAAGCAAGGTGTAAAGACAGCCTTCAGAATGGGAGAAAATAATAGCAAATGAAGCAACAGCCAAAGGATTAATCTCGAAAATATACAAGTAACTCCTGCAGCTCAATTCCAGAAAAATAAATGACCCAATCAAAAAATGGGCCAAAGATCTAAACAGACATTTCTCCAAAGAAGACATACAGATGGCTAACAAACACATGAACAGATGCTCAACATCACTCATTATCAGAGAAATACAAATCAAAACCACAATGAGGAACCATTACACTCCAGTCAGAATGGCTGCTACTCAAAAGTCTACAAGCAATAAATGCTGGAGAGGGTGTGGAGAAAAGGGAAGCCTCTTACACTGTTGGTGGGAATGCAAACTAGTACAGCCACTATGGAGAACAGTGTGGAGATTCCTTAAAAAACTAGAAATAGAACTGCCATATGACCCAGCAACCCCACTCCTGGGCATACCCACCGAGGAAACCAGACCTGAAAGAGACACGTGTACCCCAATATTCATTGAAGCACTGTTTTTAATAGCCAGGACATGGAAGCAACCTAGATGCCCATCAGCAGATGAATGGATAAGGAAGCTGTGGTACATATACACTGTGGAATATCATTCAGCCATTAAAAAGAATTCATTTGAATCAGTTCTAATGAGATGAATGAAACTGGAGCCCATTATACAGAGAGAAGTAAGCCAGAAAGATAAAGACCAATACAGTATACTAACACATATATATGGATTTTAAAAATATGGTAACGATAACCCTATATGCAAAACAGAAAAAGAGACACAGATGTACAGAACAGAATTTTAGACTCTGGGGGAGAAGTCAGGAGTGGGATGTTTCGAGAGAACAGCATTGAAACAAGTATACTATCAAGGGTGAAAGAGATCACCAGCCCAGGTTGGATGCATGAGACAAGTGCTCGGGGCTGGTGCACTAAGACCCAGAGGGATGGAATGGAGAGGGAGGCAGGAGGGGGGATCGGGATGGGGAACACATGTAAATCCATGGCTGATTCATGTCAATGTATGGCAAAAACCACTACAATATTGTAAAGTAATTATCCTTCAACTAATAAAAATAAATGGAAAAGAAAACAACAACAACAACAAAAATAAAACAGTGTGGTATTTGAAATGGACAAATAAATGGAAGATAATAAATAACCTCAGATATGCAGATGACAGCACCCTTACGGCAGAAAGCGAGGAAGAACTATAGAGACTCTTGATGAAAGTGAAATAGAAGAGTGAAAAAGTTGACTTAAAACTCAGCATTCAGAAAACTAAGATCATGGCATCTGGTCCCATCACTTCATGGCAAATAGATGGGGAAACAATGGAAACAGTGAGAGACTTTATTTTGAGGGGGCTCCAAAATCACTGCAGATGATGATTGCAGCCATCAAATTAAAAGATGCTTCCTCCTTGGAAGAAAAGCTGTGACCAACCTAGATAGCATATTAAAAAACAGGGACATCACTTTGCCTACAAAGGCCCATATAGTCAAGGCTACGGTTTTTCCAGTGGTCATGTATGGATGTGAGAGTTGGACTATAAAGAAAGCTGAGCACTGAAGAATTGACGCTTTTGAACTGTGGTGTTGAAGAAGACTCTTGAGAGTCCCTTGGACTGCTAGGAGATCCAACCAGTCCATCCTAAGGGAGATCAGTCCTGCATATTCATAGGAAGGACTGATGCTGAAGCTGAAACTCCAATACTTTGGTCACCTGATGCGAAGAACTAACTCTTTTGAAAAGACCCTGATGCTGAGAAAGATTGAAGGCAGGAGGCGAAGGGGACAACAAAATATGAGATGGTTGGATGGCATCACTGACTCAATGGACATGAGTTTGAGTAAACTCCAGGAGTTGGCGATGGACAGGGAGGCCTGGCGTGCTGCAGTCTATGGGGCTGCAAAGAGTTGGACTGAACTGAGCAACTGAACTGAACTGACTGAATAGCTATTTGAGAATTAAGTATATAATAAAGGCAATATTTTAAATAGAAAAGGACAAACTAGCAAATAAATACTTGGAAAAAATGGAGTAACCATTTGTGGAAAAAAATGTTTATTTTAATATTACAGTTAATAGCAAAAATTCCAGAGGGATCAAAAATTTAAATATAAATAATAGGAGAATAAACATACTAGAAGAAAATGAGTAAATATTTTAATCATCTTAGGGTATGGATAGTCTTTCCTAGCATGGCAGGGAAGTAATTAAAGACTGACATCAATTTGACTACATAAAAAGCAAAATTATTTACGCAAAAATAAATTTGATAATAATAAAAGACAATGAACTGAAGGAAAATTCAACAAATGAGCATATTAACAGTCATATAAAGTATTACTCTAATGAAAAAATAAATGGATTAATAATCTAATATAAAAAGGGGCAAAAAACACAACAGACACATTACTGGAAATGATGCAGAAATTTGATCAACATGCATTAAGCAAAGAAATGCAAATTAAAGCAGAAAAATTAATTTAAATTGGAAAGATTAATGATTTATTTCATAGAGAGTATAAGCGAAAAAACAATGTAATACTTGGTTGATAGCAGTGTTATTGGAATAACCTCTTTTGGTGGCATTTGGCAATATTAAGGTGAAAATTGTGTGCAAAATTGTGTGCAAAATTCCAACACTAAGATTTATCCCTAAAAATACTTACAAAAAAGTGAAAAAATATTGATTTCAACATATTGGTAACAGTAGAAAACTGAAAGGAAATTAAGTTTCTTCAGTAGGTATTAACTAATTACAGTACCCTTCGATTCAGTCACTCAGTCATTTCTGACTCTTTGAAACTCCATGGACTTCAACTCGCCAGGCTTCCCTGTCCTACACTATCTCCCAGAACTTGCTCAAACTCATGTTCATTGAACCAGTGGGCTACAGACATCTAATAGGTAGAAGATAGAGATGCAGATAAACATCCTATGATCACCAAATAGCCTCCTGCAACAAAGAATTATCAAGCCCCAAATGTTCATATTGTCAAGTTTAAGAAATCATGCTCTACATGGCCTATCAAAGAAAGATTCCCTTGCTATAGTAAGAGAGGGAAGGGAAGTCGAGTTGCACAACAGTATGATATATATTATAGTGCAAAAATTTTTTACAAATTTTCATAAATCAGAGGTGATAATAATTTATTGAGTATTAAGTTTAAAAGAAGCCTCATAGAACATTTAACTCAACTGGCAAAAGCAATATAATCAAATTCTAAGTCAGGCTTATCATTTTTACTCACTACAATATTGTAAAGTAATTAGCATCCAACTAATAAAAATAAATGAATAAAATAAAATAAAAATTCCCTCTTCTCTTATCTCCAGCCAAAAGCAGAATACAAATTTGAAATTTTTCATTGAACAGAATAATTTTCTAGAAAAACAGAAGGTACCAAAATTGTTTCAAGAAGATGTACCAGTAATAATGTTATTGTTGTTCATTTGCTAATTTGTGTCCAATTCATTGCAACCCCATGGACTGCAGCATGTCAGGCTCTTCTGTCCTTCACTTTCTCCCAGAGTTTGCTCAAATTCATGTCCACTGAGTCGGTGACAGTATCTAACCATCTCATCCTCTGTTGCCCCCTTCTCCTTTCACCTTCAATCTTTCCCAGCATCAGGGTCTTTTCCAATGAGCTGGCTATTGACTTCAAGTGACCAAAGTATGGGAGCTTCAGCATCAGTCCTTCCAATGAATATTCAGGGTTGATTTCCTTTAGGATTAACTGGTTTGATTTCCTTGCTGTTCAAGGGACGCACAAGAATCTTCTCCATCAGCACAACTTGAAAGGATCGATTCTTCGGCACTCAGCCTTCTTTATAGTCCAACTCTCACATCTGTATATGACTACTGGAAAAACTGTATCTTTGACTAGATAGACATATGTCAGCAAAGTGATGTCTCTGCTTTTTAACATATTGTCTAGGTCTGTCTTAGCTTTTCTTCCAAGGAGCAAGCATCATTTAATTTCAAGTCTGCAGTCACCATCCTCAGTGACTTTGGAGCCCAAAAATAGAAAATCTTTTACTGCTTCCACTATTTCCCCTTCTATTTGCCATGAGGTGATGGGACCAGATGCCATGATCTTAGTTTTTTACACACTGAATTTCAAGCCACTTTTAACTCCCCTCTTTCTCCCTCCTCAAGAGGCTCTTTAGTTCCTCTTTGCTTTCTGCCATTAGAGTGGTATCATCTTCACATCTGAAGTTGTTTATACTTCCCCGGACAATCTTGATTCCTGCATGTGCCTCGTCCAGTCCAGCAGTTTGTATGATGTACTCTGCATGTTAAGTTAAATAAGCAGGGTGACAATATACAGTCTTGACATACTTCTTTTCCAATTTTGCCCAATCAGTTGTTCTATGCATGGTTTTAAGTGTTACTCCTTGACCTGCATACAGGTTTCTCAGGTGACAGGTAAGGTGATCTAGTATTCCCATCTCTTTAAGAAATTTTTACAGTTTGTTGTGATCCATTTGGTCAAAGGCTTTAGTGTAGTCAATGAAGAAGAACTCCCTTGCTTTCTCCAGATTCACTCTCCTCTTTCACTTTCACCTTCCTCTTTCATTTTCCTCTCCTCTCCTCTTTCACTTTCATCAAGAGGTTCTTTAGTTCTTCTTTGCTTTCTGCCATCAGGGTGGTGTCATCTGCATATTTGAGGTTATTAATATTTCTCCCTGCAATCTTGATTCCAGCTTGTGCTTCTTCCAGCCTAGCGTTTCTCATGATGTACTCTGCATATAAGTTAAATAAGCAGGGTGACAATATACAGCCTTGATGTACTCCTTTCCCTATTTGGAACCAGTCTGTTGTTAAAGTGTTTAATATGAGATATATTTGGTACTTTTTATAATTAACATACACTACTATATTAGTTT
Organism: Muntiacus reevesi; assembly: GCF_963930625.1. Lineage (NCBI taxonomy): Eukaryota > Metazoa > Chordata > Mammalia > Artiodactyla > Cervidae > Muntiacus > Muntiacus reevesi. Next base: position 3,099,246 of record NC_089255.1, on the reverse strand, counting down.
CAGATGTATAACACAGTGATTCAGTAATTATACATTATGAAATAAGGATAAGGATAAATGATCACCATGAAGAGACTACTATAAGACTAGTCATCACTCATCACTATACAAAGCTGTGATAGTGTTATTAGCTATATTCACTGTGTGGGAACTGTACATTAGTCATGTATATTTGCACTTATATACATCACTTTTAATTACTTCTAATATGAGATGCATTCATGTAAGTTATCACATACTGGAACTTGAAATAAAGCTTTAAGTCTTTTGAAACAAGTAAAGATATTTAATAAAACAGCATTCATTGATGGTATTAAAAATATGTACATTAAAAACTGTTAGTAAACTAAACCCGAAAGGATATTTCTAGCACCTAGCAGAGTGCCTACAATATAAGTATCCAATAAGTTATAAATATTTGCATAAACAATGATTCAGTCATTTGATACAGAATATTTACCTTAAAGCAAGAGCAATTTTTTCTTCACTTTATGGTGAAAACTCAGAGGCATTTCCCAATCTGGGATTAGAGGAAAATGTTCACTCTACTGTTATTTACCTCTGAAATAAGTTTAAAAGTGCAAGATATAAATGATAATTTTAAAAAGAGAAGATAAAATTATTATTGACAAATGATCTGATCGTCTCCTTGGAAATTCCTTATCTTCTCCTCATCTCTTCTTCCATCTTCCTCTTCTCAGTGTCTCCCCCTTCTTCCCCAAACCCACATGCAGAAATAAACCAACACAGGACAGAAGGGAAGCCATCCCCAGCCATCAGTGTCTGAAGACCATTTAGTAATGCACTCCCTTGCAGTCTTATATCCTGGGTTTTCCAGTCATGCTCCCCAAACCACCACGGTCCTTTTGGGACAGAAACATGCCTTCCCATCTCAGTTTTGTCCTTCTTTTTTTCAGTACTGAGCAAGTCTGAAACTGGGATTATTTCTTTTCCTTTAAATTAGTGACTTGAAAAATCACAGCCTACAACCTGTTAGGACGAGATGAGGGTCTTCCTTTTGAACTGAAAACTAATCTAAAAATGAAAGTCGTTTCCCTGTCACTACAAGGGAATAATCTATAATTCCAAACACTTTGATTTTATTACCACAAGTCCTACCAAAGGAAAAACCCTTTAATAAGCCCATTAGGTATGAACTTTTGTACCGTTTTGTTCATCACTGATTCCCTCTTATCAGTGAGTTCAGTTTCCATTGGAAGATGCCAACAATTTTTTTTAAAGTTTGAGAATTCATACTTTAAGAAATTCATATCTTTTATGTCTCACAGTAGCTAAGAATAAAATCATAAGCATGATAGCAGTGGAAGTGAACCAATAATAATTTTAAAAGCAAATTCTATTGAAAATATTGAAAAGGGTTAAGGATACCATTTCCAGTCTGTCATGATACAAGTGATTTAAGAATCTACTAATCTATCATTTAAAATAATTTAATGTATTTTGTTATTAGATTGAGTTCACAACCATTTTATTAGTTTTCCAAATATTTTATGTTCACTATACAAAAAAGCAAAAATATTTGGTAGTTTAATAACCATTTTAAAGCTTCAGTCTATCTTAAATATAGTTTTCTTTTGAAAAACAATAAAGCTAATCCATGGCATCAGAAATTCAATTAGACTGTTTCACAGGCAATGGTTTCTTATTTAGTGGTGCAATCATCCATAAAATGGAATTCTGTCAGAGTTTACTGAGCCATTTTTAATTGTTTTTCCTTAAAGTCAGACTGAAGGCTGCTATAAGAAGCAATGATATATATCTCCTAGGGCATGTTTAAGTGCTTTAGACCAATATATAACACTTTCAGCTAAAGGAGTCTTTTTAAGTTTCCATTCAATTAAAATGTGAATCTACAGTTCTAAATGTTCTACAGTTAATCATATATATATATATATATATTTATATATATATACACACACACACACACACACACACACACACACACACACACCTATGGGCTTCCCAGGCAGTGCTAGTGGTAAAGAACCTGTCTGTCAATGCAGGAAACATAAGAGACAGGGGTTCAATCCCTGGGTCGAGAAGATTGGAGGAGGGCATTACTACCCACTCAGTATTCTTTCCTGGAGAATTCCATGCACAGAGGAGCCTAGCGGGCTATAGGCCATAGGGTTACAAAGAGTCAGACACAACTGAGGCAACTTACCCACAGCGCACACACACACACACACACACACACACACACACACACACACACACTTCAGTTCACTTGCTCAGTCGTGTCCGAATCTTTCCGACCCCATGGACAGCAGCACGCCAGACTTTCCTGGAGCTTGCTCAAACGCATATGCATAGAGTCAGTGATGTCATCTAACCATCTCGTCTTCTGTTGTCCCTTCTCCTCCCCTCCTCAATCTTTCCCAGCATCAGGGTCTTTTCCAATGAGTCAGTTCTTTGCATCAGGTGGCCAAAGTATTGAGCTTCAGTTTCAGCATCAGTTCTTCCAATGAATATTCAGGACCGATTTCCTTTAGGATGCACTGGTTTTTTATATCCTTGCAGTCCAAGGGGCTCTCAAGAGTCTTCTCCAACACCACAGTTCAAAAGCATCCAGACAGATCTTTGGTGGCAAAGTAAGGTCTCTGCTTCTTAATAAGCTATCTATGATTATCATAGCTTTTCTTACAAGGAGCAAGTGTTTTTTAATTTCATGGCTGCAGTCACCATCTGCAGTGATTTGGGACCCCAAGAAAATAAAGTTTCTCATTGTTTCCACTCTTTACCCATCTAGCCATGAAGTGATGGGACCAGATGCAATGATTTCAATTTTTTGAATGCTGAGTTTTAAGCCAACTTTTTCACTCTCCTTTTTCACTTTCATCAAGAGGCTCTTTAGTTCTTCTTCACTTTCTGCCGTAAGGGTGGTGTCATCTGCATGTCTGAGGTTATTGATATTTCTCCTGGCAATCTTGATTCCAGCTTGTGCTGCATCCAGCCCGGTATTTCACATGATGGACTCTGCATATAAGTTAAATAAGCAGGGTGACAATATACAGCCTTGATATACTCAGTTCCCAATTTGGAACCAGTCTGTTGTTCCATATCCAATTCTAACTATTGCTTCTTGACCAGCATACAGGTTTCTCAGGAGATAGGTAAGGTGGTCTGGCAATCCCATCTCTTGAAGAATTTTCCAGTTTGTTGTGATCCACACAGTCAAAGCCTTTAGTGTAGTCAATGAAGCAGAAATTATATATTTCAGGAATTCTCTTGCTTTTTCTATGATCCAACAGATGTTGGCAATTTGATCTCTGGTTCCTCTGCCTTTTCTAAATCCAGCTTGAACATCTGGAAGTTCTTAGCTCACGTATGGTTGAAGCCTAGCTTGGAGAATTTTAAGCATTAGTTTGTTAGCATGTGAGATGAGTGCAATTGTGCAGTAGTTTGAATGTTCTTTGGCATTGCCTTTCTTTAGGATTGGAATGAAAACTTACTTTTTCCAGTCCTTGGCCACTGGTGAGTTTTCCAAATTTGCTGGCATATTGAGTGCAGCACTTTCAAGCATCATCTTTTAGGATTGAAATAGCTCAACTAAAATTCCATCACCTCCACTAGCTTTGTTCATAGTGATGCTTTCTAAGACCTACTTGACTTCACACTCCAGGATGTCTGGCTGTAGGTGAGTGATCACACCATCATCATTATCTGTTTATGAAGATCTTTTTTGTGTAGTTCCTCTGTGTATTCTTGCCGCCTCTTCTTAATATCTTCAGCTTCTGATAAGTCCATACCATTTGTGCCCTTTATTGGGCCCATCTTTGCATGAAATGTTCCCTTGGTATCGCTAATTTTCTTTAGCGATCTCCAGTCTTCCCAATTCTATTCTTTTTCCTCTATTTCTTTGCATTAATCATGTAGGAAGGCTTTCTTATCTCTCCTTGCTGTTCTTTGGAACTCTGCATTGAGATGGGTATATCTTTCCTGTTCTCCTTTGCCTTTAGCTTCTCTTCTTTTCTCAGCTATTTGTGAGGCCTCCTCAGACAACCATTTTGCCTTTTTGCATTTCTTTTTCTTGGGTATGGTCTTTATCACTGCCTCCTGTACAATGTCATGAACCTCCATTCATAGTTCTTCAGGCACTCTATCAGATCTAATCTCTTGAATCTATTTGTCACTTCCCCTGTCACTTCCGCTTATAAGAGACTTGATTTAGGTGACACCTGAATGGTCTAGTGGTTTTCCCTACTTTCTTCAATTTAAGTCTGAATTTGGCAATAAGGAGTTCATGATCTGAGCTGTGGCTCCCAGTCTTGTTTTCGCTGACTGTATAGAGCATCTCCATCTTTGGCTGCAAAGAATATAATTAATCTGTACTCAGTATTGACTATCTAGTAATGTCCATGTGCAGAGTCTTCTCTTGTGTTGTTGAAAGAGGGTGTTTGCTATGACCAGTGTGTTCTCTTGGCAAAACTGTTAGCCTTTGCTCTGCTTCATTTGTACTCCACGTTAAAATTTGCCTGTTACTCCAGGTATCTCTTGACTTCCTACTTTTGCATTCCAGTCCCCTATGATGAAAAAGTGACATCTTTTGGGGGTGTTAGTTCTAGAAGGTCTTGTAGGTCTTCATAGAACCATTCATTCAACTTCAGCTTCTTCAGCATTACTGGTTAGGGCACAGACTTGGATTACTGTGCTATTGAATGGCTTGCCCTGGAAATGAACAGAGATCATTCTGTCATTTTTGAGATTGCATCCAAGTACTGCACTTTGGATTCTTTCATTGACTATGAGGGCTACTTCATTTCTTCTCTGGGATTCTTGCCCACAGTAGTAGATGCAGGGGCCATCTGAATGAAATTCACCCATTCCAGTCCATTTTAGTTCACTGCTTCCTAAAATGTTGATATTCACAAATAGGAGATATTGCCATCTCCTATTTGGCCACTTTCAATTTACCTTGCTTCATGGACCTAACATTCCAGGTTCCTATGCAATATTGATCTTTACAGCTTCGAACTTTACTTCTATCACCAATCACATCCACAACTGAGTGTTGTTTTTGCTTGGCTCATCCTCTTCATTCTTTCTGGAGCTAGTTCTCCACTTTTCTCCAGTAACAAATTTGGTACCTACTGACTTGGGAAGTTCATCTTTCAGTGTATACACACACACACACACATGTATATATAAAAACATGAGTATTCCAGTAGATATTCTGATATTACAGTGACAACAGTATTTCACATCCTTATAAGCAATTTCTTTTAGAAACCTAAAGATTTTCCCTACTTGTAATGATTATATACACTATGATGTAGTTGAATTTAGTCACTAAGAATGATAACAACAATCATACACCACTACCAAGTGGGATTCATCCAACATTCACAAGGACAGTTTGACATGACAAAACCACATGATCATCTCAATAGATGCAGAAAAGGCATTTGACAAATAAACATTCATTTACAATAAAAACTCTTAAACCAAAGTGGGTATACACAGAATATATCTCAACATAACAAAAGCTATTTACAACAAACCCACAGCCAATATAATACTCAACAGTGAAAAGCTGAAAGCCTTCCTGCTAAAATCTCAAACAAGACAAGGATATCCACTCTCACCACTTCCATTAAACATACTGTTGGAAGTCCTAGCCACAGCAATAAGACAAGAAAAATAAATGAAAGGGACCCAGACTGGAACAGAAGAGGTAAAATTGTCATTATACGCCAATGACATGATACTCCATATAGAAACCCCTAAAGACTCCCTCCCCTTTCATGCCTGTGGACAAGTTTGGTATGGCCCTACCTGTGTTCCACTTGACAACTCAAGAATATTCAAGGGAAAAGCATAGCCAGAAACTACATCACTTAAAATTCAAAACTATGAAAACTCCTTCTCCCATCTTCTGTCAATTTCCCTTTTGAGAGCTTCACCATCAGATCACCAAACAACTTTACCCCATGTTCATCCTCAACCTCTAACAGAGAGTAATCCCCTCACTCCCCTACATTTCACTTTCCATGGTTTCAGTCACCCATTGTCAACTATGATCTGAAATATTAATGGAAAATTCTAGAAATAACAATTGGTACGTTTTAAATTGCACGCCATTCTCAGCAGCATGATGAAAACTCCACTCTCCTAGTCTATCCCACCTCAGAAGTGAGTCACCCCCTTATGCACTGTATCCACACTATGTATGCTACCTGCCATTAATATAGATGATAAAAGGATACCGAGCATTTAGTACTATCCACAACTTCAGGCATCCACTGTGGGCCTTGAATTGTATCCCCCACAGATAATGGGGGACCACTATAGGCTATACCCTTTAGCTCATCCTCTAAGCCAGAAAGGCCAAATCCAGGCACTGCCTGATTCTGTAAATAAAGAGTTATTGGAACAGAGTCACACAACATTTGTTTGTGTGCTTTCTGTTTGGGCTGTTTTCATGCTGCAACATCAGAGATAAATGGCTGTGACAGAAACATGTTTAAGGTTCAAAAAGCCTAAATATTTGCTATCTGACCCTGTACAGAAAAATTTTGCTGACCCCTGTTACTAAAATGCAAGTCCATGTGCCCAACACACAGTGAGGCCAAACAATACCAAAATTTAGGAGTTTGAAACAAAGACAGGCTTACTGAGGGTCATGCTACGAGATGGGTGGTTCATCTCTTAAAAATCCCAAACTCCTCATAAGTTTTCAGCAAAGCCGTTTTCTAGGAAAGGCAAGGGAGGGTCGTGGTTAGTTGTTGCAAATGTTTTGGTGTCAGATCCTTTGTTCTAGAGATCTGGTCATGGTCAGGTAGTGATATTCCTATAAATCTCTACCAAACTGACATGATTCTCTGTTCTGACAAGAAAGGACAAGGTCCCAAGGCATGACTTTCCCCTCCGAGGTCCTGGTCTTGGCTAGGAGAAGGCAGGTCTCAGCTGGCGGCTCCCTCAGGGCCAGTCCCCAGACCCTGCCCAGCTGTCATTGCTGAGGGAGCCAGACGCCCAGGACCCAGTTGGCCCTCAGGCTCCTCAAACCACCCTTGGGGACCAGGTTCGCAGGCTGCGTCCCACGCAGAGGGCCTTGCCATTAGGTTGCAGAGACAGGGATGCGGGAGGCTCACTGCTGCCTCAGGGCCTGAGCCCAGCCACTGGGCAGCCTTGGGGAACACTCTGCAGCCCTGCAGGACACAGCCTTCCCCCTGCCCCCAGCTCACCTGCTGGCCCAAGGTGAGCTCAGGGGCCCCGGGGGAGACAGGGTCTGCCTCTGACCTTACTCTCTGCCTGATGATGACCGAATGCTACTCTCTGACCTGTTGGCTAAAAATGTCCCCACTAACGGTTGCTCCTTGACAGCTGGTCACTTGCGGGCAGGGCCCACTGGGGCACCAACCAATGGCTGAGCAGGACAACCAACGGTTCCTAGTAACTCAACATATTGGGGGCAGTGGTTTTGTAAGGGTGCACAGTACTGCTAAGGGCTGTGCTCAGGGGCCCTTTATTACATTCAGATTCCTTCAAAGCCCATCTTGAAGGTCATCATCTTGTACGTTCTTCAACAGACCACCCTCTGAAGGGCTGAATTAATGGCTTTGTCACTAATATGTCCACAGCCCTTTATGCATCCTCTATAAAATCAAGAAATACTTTATACGATAGCTGTTGATTACAGGTCTGTTTCTGATGGGAGCACTTATTGTAGTGGTGGTTCCAGATGGGACCCAAGGCATAAAGGGCCTTTTCCTTTCTGGCTCTGGCCTGCATGCTGCATTGATTCAGACACCAGCTGTAACAGTCCTACTCAGCCATTGGTCAGGCACCCCAGCAGGCCCCTCCTCCCCACAAAGTGGGCAATGGTCAACCAGCAACCTTGACAGCCCTGCTCTGCCACTGATCAATGCCAATGAAAGCCCCTCCCTGCTCTCTATTGTATATAAAAGGACCCTGAATCTTGACTGAGAAGAGATGGTTCTTAGAAATGCTAGTCTGCCATCTCCTCAGTTTGCTGGCTTTTCTATTAAAGTCATCATTTCTTGCTTCAACAACTAATCTCCCAATTTACTGGCCTGTCGTGCAGTGAGCAGAATGAGCTTGGGCTCGATAACATTATCTTAAGGTGTAGGATCACATCATCCCTAAATGCCCAGGACCTGCCTAGTATAGCATCTAACCTACAATGACTAATTGTAGTTTGTGACTTATTTTGTATTAGTGAACAACTGTGTCCAAGGCACTGTAATGAACATGTATAGACATTTTTTTCCATAACCTTCACAATAACCCTTGTAAGAGGACTGAGGCCCTGAGAGGTGAAGTAAATACTCAAGATGACAGAGTTCATAAGTGGTAGACAAACAGTGTAACTCTGATTTCTCTGACTCCAGTGCCTGGGTGTCTGACCCCTATCCTAGAAAATTAATGTTCCACTTAATAAAACCTTCTGGTAAAGACTATTAGCTCCTTATTCTGAAATAGTTGGAAATTCAAAAGTATGAGCTAGAGGCTTTGTGCTTACCTTGTTCATCTGTTTACTAAAGTGAGATTCTAGAACTCTTTGGGAAGCTGCAATATTTGTTACGGTGTCCTGCAAATGAGGCTGTCTGCCATCAGCTCTGCCCTGTTCTGCAGCCAAGACAGCATCCTCGTCCTAACTGTGTAGGTGGTGACCCAGCTGGAAAGGCCAGGGAGGTATAAAGAAAGTGTACAGAAGTGGATCACCTCTTCAGGTCACAGAAAGGATCTACAGTCATGGAAATAAGCTGAATCAATAGTTCATTTGAAACAATGTGTCGGGATATTTATCTGAAAGTTAGAAAGAAGGATGCATATCACATGCCTCCAGAATCATATAGGGGCTAGAACTACCCAAGCATTATACATAGGAATACATTATTTACTACAGGTTAAAGGTTCTAGATGAAGTGAATTTACTTATTAGTGTGTAGACTTCTATTCAGTGGAACAGACAACCCCCAAAGATTTATGGCCTGTTATATAGTGTGCTGGCCAAAAAGTTCATTTGGTTTTTACTGGTGGATGTTTTAAAAAAACCAAACAAACTTTATGGCCAAAGCAATATATTAAATAGTTTTATAACTAATTCGGCTACCTTAGGATAATATTTCTTTATCAAGTTGCCTATAAATGTCCTAGATTCTTAAATGTTCTTTCAACCAGTGCGTGCTTAGTAATGAAGTCATGTCTGACTCTTTGTAGCCCTGTAGACTGCAGCCCGCCAGGCTCCCCTGCCCATGGGATTTTCCCAGAAAGAACATTGGAGTATATCAATTTACAGTCCCACCAATACAGCCACTATGGAGAACAGTATGGAAGTTCCTTTAAAAAGTAGAAATAAAACTATCACATGACCCAACAATCTCACTACTGGGCATATATCCTGAGAAAACCATAATTCAAAAAGACACATGTACCCCAGTGTTCATTGTAGCACTATTTACAATAGCTGGGACATGGAAGCAATCTAGCAATTGAAAGATGAATGGATTAAAAAGTTGTGGTACATATATACAATGGAATATTACTCAGTCATTAAAAAGGAACAAATGTGAGTCAGTTCTAATGAGGTGGATGAACCTAGAGCCTATCATACAAAGAGAAAAACAAACATCGTATATTAATGCATATATATGGAATGTAGAAAGATAGCACTGAGGAGCCTATTTGTAGGGCACCAGTGGAGATGCACACACAGAGAACAGCCTTGTGGACACAGTGGGGGAGGAAAGGATGGACAAACTGAGAGAACAGCACTGAAACATGTACATCATCAAATGTAGAACAGATAACTGAGGAAATGTGCTGTATGGCACAGAAAGCACAAGGCTGGTGCTCTGACAGCCCAGAGAGGTGCCACAGGGCGGGAGACAGGAGGAACACTCGGGAGGGAGGGGACGTGTGTCTCCTATGGCTGATTCACACTGATGCATAGCAGAAACCAACACAATATTACAAAGCAATTATTCTCCAATTAAAAATAAATTAATTAAATGTAAAAGAATACTGGAGTGGGTTGCCATATCTTCCTCCAGGTGATCTTCCCAACCTAGAGATTGAACCCATGTCTCTTGCATCTCCTGCATTGGCAAGTGGGTTCTTCACCACTAGCACCACCTGGGAAGTCTCCCTTCAACGGGTATGAACATCTAACTGATTCCTTCACTAATAATTAAATAAAATGAATGATGCGTGTTCATTTGATTTTTACCTGGAAATCATCATTGTACCTCTTTGAAAACTATACTTTACAAATACATGAAAGATTTCACATTCACATGGAGAGGTTCAACTGATAAAGCACAAAGAACTCAAGGTCATCTTTTAAAAGAAAAATTCATCTATTATTTAAACTTCTGTGGTGGAAAAACAGTGTCTTTTTTTTTAGTCTAAACTGAAGAATGCTTAACTGTCCTCTAGATATCATTTAAAAAGGTACAGTTATCATTTATCTAAGATAATTCAGCACCAGGAAATTACACTGGATGCATTCTCTCTGATGAAAATTACTTGTGGACTAGATAAAGCTAAATAAAAATAAGATTTCACAGTTGTTCATATCACATTCTGTTGTGTACAGGTAAACTCAAAGGTTGTATTTTCTCACTTTATTTATAACAGGAAGTATTTTCAACTAAATTTAGTAACTTTTGACTTTGAGAAAACAGTGTTGCTTCCAGCAATAATGCCAGAGCCTAAAACATATAGCTGCAACACCAAAGGTCAGGTCCGTCAGAGCCCTTCCTCAGGATGGCTTCACAAGTTGTCCTTTCTCATCATATAAGATCACTCAGTAGCGCCAGTTGGCCGATTTTTATATGGAGGCTGAGACTCTCACTGGGGCCAACCAGGAAGATGGCGAGTAACCAAGGGCCACTGCAACAAGGGCAAGTTGCTCCTGGTCACTCAAGATGCCAGTAATATCACCTCTCTTTACTGTAAATGTGCAGATACAACTCAACTGTATCTGCTTCAGCTCCAACCTACCATGAGAGGTTGGAAGACAAATATACCAGTAAATTTTCAAGCCTCTCCCCATGCACTTTGTACCTTTCAACAACTCAGGTTTATGGGATGTTGGGCCACAGTGAAGGGTCGGTTCCTCAGTCTGTGTGGTCACCAGTGATCTGCTGCTGGCCCAAGCCAGGGTCTACTTCCATCTGGGGACTTGGCCTTGGGGACTTTTGCCTTCACTCTTGGGCACCGCACCATGCAGCTGATTGCTCCCACCATGGTGGCACTGAACCCTCAAAGATTCCCCCCTGTCTCCATCCCCACCCGGGGGATCCTCACAGCTCTCCTGCCTTCAACCCTTGATGTGCCAGGTCTTCAAACCCCTCTCTATCCAATCAATCCATGCTAATCTTCTAAATGGGCAAACACTTCTCAAGAACAAATCCACACTTAGCCCACCTTATTGACGTGCCTCAGGGTGAGAGCATTCTACTTTCACCCTGGAACACACAGATGGTGAACTACAAGATGTGGGGTATTGAGGGGATGGGTGGGACAGATATGGGAGCTTACAAAACAAAGAGAGACTGGCTTAGCATGGGATGGGGCGGGAGGTAGGAGGTGACGTATGATAAAAAGTCTGGGAAATCCCTCACTGCTTTACACTGTAAACCTACACTCAGGAAAATAAGTTTTTCTCAAAGTTTTCAAATCCAGGATCCTCTAGCTATATGTTTCTAAGCAAGTTATTTAACCTCAATCTCCTCATCCGAAAATGGGGTTAACAACAGTATGTATCTTATATGATTGGATAAGAATTACATAGTTATCATTCAATAAATCTTGGATATTACTGACATCTAAGATTATGATTAATACCTTCTGCCATAGTGAACTCTCAGTAAATTGCCACCTTACATTGAATATACCACTGTATTCCATTAGGATGGAATTATATGTATTACTGAAGCTGAGACACCTTGAGATAATGTTTCTAATCTCTGAGAACAACAACTAAATCTAAAAAAAAAAAAAAAAAAAAAAAATCCTTAAAGGGAAAATATATGTAATGGAATTATGTCTAAGAATGAATGTTTTCTCAAAGCCTCATTTAGAAAAGCGTCTAGAGCTGGGACTCATTTCCTCAGCAATGTGAGGGGGCACACGGATCTGGAAGTTCTCTATGCTGTTCTTCCTTCTGAATGCAAAACACGTTATATGTCTAAACGAAAGCTTATTGCCTGCTAGGAAATTCTGCACCTAACATTGCTTTGCACAGTGCACCCATGGGAATTCCCTACTGGGGGCCATAGTAATATGAGTGTTCAAATGGATTACCTACAGTGTCGTGATATTAGATTACAAGCAACATATGTTTAAAACATTTGGCTGAAAAAATACATGAAAGAAAATCTAATATGGCAGGAAAATAGGAAACAAGGGAATAAGTAATAGGAAAGGCTAGAGGCTTGGGATGGAGCCAGGTATGCAGGACCTGCAGATCATAATAAGGACTTTGGACATTATCCTAAGGAAGTAAAATATGATCCTGTTTTCATTTTAAACAGATTACTCCAGCCACAGTGAAGACAACAGATTTTAGTGTGGCAAAACCAGACATAAGGAAATTCAACAGAAAACTACTGCAGAACAGGTGACAAATGATGCTGACTTAGATTAGAATGGTGACAGTGAGAAAGGAAAGAAATGGATGGATGCCAAAGATCTTTAGGAGGTGCGAATAATGATATGTTGAGGAGGTCAAGAAAGAGGGCGAAGCAAGCCAATTTCCAGGTCTCTGGCATGAATGGCCGAGTGGGAGGTGCCAATCATTTACCATTAAAGAGAGCACTGGGGGAGAAGCAGTCCTGAGTTGATAAGCTCATTTGGAGGAATAATCCATTTGAACTGATGACGCCTAATATTAAATTTGATACAACTAAGTAGAAATCTCAAGCAGGCAAACCAATACAGAAGAAAGCCTGGTCAAACACTTTGGAAGTTCTTGGTATAAAAATAACAGTTGAAGCCATGAAAACAGGTGACATTGCCTGGGAAGAGAAGACACAGTAAGAAAGGAAGTAAATAAGCTGGAGGGAAGAGAGAAAAAGGATAAAGTGAAGAAGATGCTGAGACAGAAGAAAGCCAGGAGTTCTCACCCTGTCAGCCTGTGCTCCAGAGACATAAAGGAGCCATTTTCTGTGTCTGCAGGGATGTAATGAGGGGATTCTAGGCCAGGGAGGGGTGGGGAGGAGAGGATGCCTTGTGAAGCAGGCAGGGGTGTGTGTCAGAGTAGCTCCCTCACACCTACTCCACCCTGCCCAGGCCTCTCAGCGAGCTGGGCTGCCAGAGGGCATGGGGCTGGCTGCCTTTCTCTGCATGTGGCTGCACACAGCCTATATCTGTCTGGCTCACCCACATTCCTCTGGGCCAGGGGGATCAATACGGGAACAGAAAAAAGGGGAAGGCCGACAGTATCAGGAGAGAAGGTGGTGAAGGCTGTAACTCTTTCCCAGACCTCACACTAACCACTTATCAGAACACCACTTATCAGACTATTAAAATCCACATTTTAATAAGATCCCTGGGTGACTGGTATTACACTACAGTTTTAGACTTACTGACTACAGTAAAGGTCAGTAAAATTTATAAAAACTGAAAACAGACATTTGAGGATTTGTGGGCCACCTGATCTCTGAGAAGACTACCCAAATTCTTTGCTACCACAGAGCAAAGCAGACCAAGATGACCTGTAACAAATGAGGTGGCTATGTTCTAATAAAAGCTTATTTATGACACTGAAATTTGAATTTTATATAATTTTTACACGTCACACACACACACAAAAGAAGAGTCCTATTCTAGGAGGACTCTAGAAAATTTGTAGGTAAGAGAATTAGATGATTTCATAAAACCTAGGAAATAAAAGAGACATACAATTTTTTTTTTACATGTATTCCCCATCCCGATCCCCCCTCCCACCTCCCTCGAGACATACAATTTTAAAAATAAGCTCCTTTGTGAAGATTTTGTTTATTCTATATCTAAATAAAACCTCAATGTTCAACTTTACATAGCCATCACCTAGAGTCTTAGATAGATGTAATTTGGCCTCATGCATAAAAACTGAAGAGCGAGAGTTTCTTCATTTTGCGAGAGCTTTCATTCATTTTGAATGAAAATTTGTTATTTGCAGAAAAGAAAAAACTGCCTTACTGTGCAATGGTCCCTCAGACATCCACAGGTTCTTGTAGGCAATTAAACCAAGTATTTACTTCTTAGGATTAATTTCTGAGTTTTTTGTTTGTTGATTTACCATTCTTCCTGTAGACGTCTAAAGCTTCACAAATGGGTAGGAGGTTCATGTGAAAAGCCTGCTTTATCTGTTAAGCAGGGCTGTACTCCCAGATGGAATGCAGATTTTTAAAGTTAACCTATTATTTACCAACAAAGGTTCATCTAGTCAAGGCTATGGTTTTTCCAATAGTCATGTATGGATGTGAGAGTTGGACTATAAAGAAAGCTGAGCCCTGAAGAATTGATGCTTTTGAACTGTGGTGTTGGACAAGACTCTTGAGAGTCCCTTGGACTGCAAGGAGATCCAACCAATACATCCTAAAGGAGATCAGTCCAGGGTGTTCACTGGAAGGATTGATGCTGAAGCTGAAACCCCAATACTTTGGCCACCTGATGCAAAGAACTAACTCATTGGAAAAGACCCTGATGTTGGGAAAGATTGAAGGTGGGAGGAGAAGGGAATAACAGAGGATGAGATGGTTGGATGGCATCGCCAACTCGATGGACATGAGTTTGAGTAGCCTCCAGGAGTTTGTGATAGATAGGGAGGCCTGGTGTGCTGCAGTCCATGTGGTCTCAAAGAGTAGGACACAGCTGAGTGACTGAACTGAACTGAACTGACTGATTCTTTACTAAGAAAAATAAAATCACCAGAATGTCCCCCTCATCAAATTGAGTGAGATATTTTTCTCAATATTTGAACTGCTCTGCCTCAAAACAGTTTCCTATTTTTTTCCATTCTTCTTAAGTCATTAGTGTTCTTGGCACCTCACAGTCTATCATCCCACTCAATGCACTCTTCTTGGATTTCTTTTAATCATATCTTGCCAAAAGAATTGAAAAGTGGAAAACTGAAACTTTTCATTTTAAAAGTTATTTGATATTAAGATCAAATAAAATTTCATCTACTGGCCAAAGTATCTTCCAAATGCTGTTTCATCCACTCTTTTCCAAATGTTTATGGTGCGTAGGTCTAAGTCATACAGAAAGTTCTAACATTTTAAAACATATATTCTGTATAATACAAGACTGTAAAATGTAAGCAACTTATTAAGAATCTAAAATTATTCAAAGCAAGAGCCAGTCAAAATTTGCAACCAAGTCCCACATTTTTTCATAACTTCCTTTTTAAAAGCAATTAACTATTTAGTATTGAAACATTAAAATTTTAAACTTGAGAATATGAACCTTAGAATGTCTAGTCCTTTACTCAACTCTTAAGAAGAAGAGATGAAGTATCTTGATGGCTTCAGTTTCTTTTTGGGTGCATGGACTCCTAATGATACCTTTTCCCCAAATGTGTGAGGAGTTGCTACCTTTTGTGGAGCAGAAAAGCCAAGAAGAAAGTCAGAAATGGTAAAGACTAATTAAAGAGGAATCCTGTGTCTCTTCCCATTAGACCTACAAAGCAACAACAAATATGTGACTCCCACCCACCTTGGAAGCAAAAAAAAGTGGAATAATTCATAAAATCATGATTTGCCTTAAGCTCATGGAGAGCCAAGGCAGCAAGGCAGAGAGGTGAACTAATTTTCATAAGATAGATCCCTCTGATGAGAGGTCAAATGCACGAACTGCTTCACCTTGGCAAAGTGCAGCATGACAATGTGATCATCTTAAAAGAGGATAATCAGGAAACGGATAAAATTTAAGGAATTCTTCATTCCTTAAAGTGTGGGCTAGAGTGACGCAGAGGTCTCTGGTTGTTCCCAACACAAGGAAGCCCCATTCCCTCAAAGGTCTTCCTACCCCAGCCCACCCCGGTCCCCAGCGCTGCACATAAAGCCGCTGCCCCCACCTCCCCCACCCCCGCCATTTTCCCTTCCGGAAGAAGACCCTTCTGAAAGTGAGAGCCAAGAGGTGTAGGTCCCTGGGGTTGGGGCAGGAAGTGCTGCCGCCTCAGAGCCCAGGCAAGAGTCACTGCCTCTGGGCGGCAGTGGAAGCCATCACCTGCCTTTCCCCCAGGCAGAGGGAAGCCGTGAGGGCAGAAGCAGGGAGCGCCCCCTCAACCTCACCACCAAGACCAGCGCCAGGCAACACGAGGACCACTAATGCACCGCCAGGGCTGGGACCCGGAGGTCCGGGGCAACCACCCGCGTGCTCTCCAGTCCAGGGCCACGGGGGAGGGGGCAGGAAATGCCCCGGGCCGGGCTTCTGTGCTGGCGCAAAGCAGAGCTTCAGAGGTCAGCTACCACCGCAGAGGACCAGGGAGCTACTCCGGCCCTCAGCATTCCACAGATTCTAGGCAGAGCTTCAGGAGCCATGTGGCAGACAAGACTGACGAAAAATCCCCATTCCTCAGACCCCTGTACCAGGATCTGGCTAGATGAGGCTGAACCAAGAGAACTGGGCAGCGCCCATCCTCACTTTTAGCCTTCCACCAAATAACCATAAACGGCAGTACACAGTGTGGAGACGATAGGAGCACAGAAACAGACCCTTCTGAGACACAGGCATTCATAGCTGAATTAGGAACACTGAGGAAAAAACCCGCCTGCACCCTCGAGTTCACATTATCAGGCCGCAGCAGTTCACCCACCACTGCAGACATCTGCAAACTGATACCTTAATGGTAAATACATCAACAAGACCTGAAATTAGCTTAAGTAAAACCTAGACTGGCGAGATCCCCTCCTGTGAATCACTAAGAAAAACAGGCGTACCCATTTCCAGGTGGAAACCCTACTCACCACAGGCTCTACTATTCCTTTGTACAAAATGTCCAGTACTCAACCAAAAGGACGACACACACACACAAGATGCATATCCTTGTTGCTGCTGTGGGTGTATTCTATGTATGTCAGATGAGTCAAGCTGCTTCACAGTGATTTTCTTCTATAGTCTTACTGATTGTCTGTCTAGAAGTTCCATTAAATACTTTCAGAGAACTATTAGAATCTCCAACTACAATTGCTAAATTGTCAATATCTTTCAATTCTGTCTCTTGCTTCATGTATTTTGAGACTCTGTTCCTATAACAATTGTTGTTATAAACTGTTCCTATAACAATTTATAAATGTTATATATCCCTGATATATTGGCTCTTTATTATTTAAAAAAAATGACCACCATTTTTTTCCCTGGTGGTTCAGACAGTAAAGAGTCTGCCTGCAGTGCGGAAAACCCAGGTTCAATCCCTGGATTGGGACGATCCCCTGGAGAAGGAAATAGCAACCCACTCCAATATTATTATTAAAAACAATCCTTGTTGACTCTAATAACACTCTTCGCTATGAAGTCTGTTTTGCCTAACATTAATACGGCCACTCCAGGTCTCTTATGGCTCCTGTTTACAAAGTAAATATTTTCCATCTCTTTTCTTTCAGCCAATTTTGTGTCTCCTATAGATAACACACAGTAGGATATCGCCTTTTTATGCAGTCTGACCATCTCTACTTTCTAATGTAATTATTGATGTAGTTGAACTTAGTCTGCCATTTGTTTTCTATGTTTAATGTCCTACTTATTCTGTTGCTTTTTAATGCCTTCCTTTGTGTTAAATATATTTTTTCTAGTATGCCATTTTAATTCTTCTATTGATTTTAAGCTTTTTTCTTAAAGTACTTGTTCATTTAGGAATTATTATTCATCATTAACTAATCATAACCTAGTTCAAGTTAATATTGACTTAATTTTGATAAAATATAGCAAATGTGATCCAATATAGTCATTTCTTCCCGCATCTTTTAGGCTATTATTGTCATATATGTTAAATCTATTTATGTTATCCATCTAACAGTCTTACATTTATTGCTTTAAAGAGTAGTATACTTTCACATAAATTAGAAGACAAGAAGTATATATACATATACAGTCTTTTATACTGACTCATGTCTTAATCATCTCTTGTGTTCCTCATTCCTTCTGTGGATCTGAATTACTATCATTTCCTCACCTGAGAAACTTCACTCTCAGTTTCTGTTAATCTGGGAATGCCTTATTTCACTGTCGTTTTCTGGAGAATAGTTTTGTTGGATGCAGAATTGTTGAATGAAGCTTTTTTTCCATCTGCACTGTGGAGTGCCATTCCGCTGACCCCCAGACTCCACTGCATTCTGAGAAACGAGTGTTTTTATCATTGTTTCTCTGTAAATGTGCATCACTCTTCTGTGGCTGCTTTCAAAACTTGCTTCGTGTCTTTGCGTTTCAGTAGTTACATTATGACATTACTAGGTGCATTTTTCTTTGTGTTTGTTGAGCTTCTTCAATATGTAGAATACAGGTTTTCAACAAATTTGACAAGTTTCGGATGACTACTTCTTCTTGTATTTTTCCTTTGCTCCTTCCTTTCCCTCAGTGACTCTCATTACAGAAATGTTGGGACACTTGGCATTGTCCCACAAGTTCCTGAGGTTCTGTTCTTCATCCTCATGTCTTCTAGTTTTTGAATTGGATAATTCCTTTCCTCAGGATTACTCATTTTCTGCCATCTCAAATCTGCTGTGGAGCCCATTTACTGAGTTTCTCACTTTGTTATCTTACTTTTTACTGTTAGACAGCCTGTTCAATTTTTTTATAGTTTATATTTCTCTATTGAGATTTATTATTTGCTATCAGTGCCAGATTTTTAATAACATTTTATTTTTTTAATATATTTACACTAGCTGTTTTGAGACCTTTGGGCCCAAGGAAAATCAGTTTCTATTGACTGCTGTTTGCCCTGAATATTAAATATTGAATATTAAAGTGTGCCCTGATCACACTTTCCTGTTTCTGTCACATTTCCTTGTGACATACATTTCCTTGTATCTGTCATATTTTTTGGCTGAAAACTGGACATTTTAGATAATACATTATAACAACATTGTTTCATTTTTCTGAGAATTTTTTATCTTTACTTCATAACTTGCACAGACTTAAACTGTAAAGTCTGTTTCCCTTGCTATGTGCTATCACTGATGTCTCTGGATAGATATTGTCATTTTAATTTTTATCTTTTACTCTGACTTCTTAGTGATTTCCCCTGTATTTATATGGCTTAGCGGGTCAGTCAATGTTTTGAGTGGAGGTTAGACTCAAACATCTCAAGCCCACGAAGTTTTCACCCTCTGCTGACTGATGTATGCAGCCTGGGAATGTATTCAAATTTCCCATCAGTCAGGTCTTCTGTGAGATTCATTTGCCCCTCAGCTCTCTCAAGTCTCTTCCATTCATCTGTGTACTTTTCCATTAAGCCAGGAATGTTTGAAGAGCTGATCTCATTTCCAGGATCTCTCCATTAAGTTTCTGGCTGGTCTAACACTCACCCCAATAAGAACTCCAACCTCAGGTCAATAAAGTAGATGATTTTTCTTGTTCCCAATCAAGTTCTTCACTTTAGCTGACAAAGCCACAGGTTTTAACTCCCACCTCCCACTCTAAATCAAATCTACTCACTTTGGCAGCAAAATACCAGTTTTTCCATCCAGCCCCACATTGTTGCTGTTCCAGGTGTTGAGGTGAGGGGGTGGGGTTGGAGAGAGATGGAAAGCTGTGTGATTTAGCAATAATAATAATAATAATAATATAGGCTAGTTAAATTTGAAATTCAAATAAGTAATGAGTAATTTTTTAAATATAAGTATGCCCCATGCAATATTTTAGACATACTTACTAATATAATTATTTATTGCTTATCTGAAATTCAAATTTCTGGGCATAATATATTTTATCTAGCAACCCTAGGGTTACAGAAGGAACCTCACACAAGAAGGCCATATATGCCTGCTGTCCTTATGTTAAACTCTCTCATTTTCAAAGATTAGACTCTTCTCAATTTGTTGTCTGCCTTTGGTCAATTTCTAATGCCCTTAAACACATATCTGGGGCAACTTTTTCCAGTTATGTACTTATTTTTGCAGAGACAAATCACCATGATCTTCTTCCTGCCATAACTGGAAGCTGATCTCACTTGATTCCATAGTATTAATACTTTTAGAAAAATTTTAGTTGGTCTCAGCTATGCTACAAAGCAACAAAAATGTTAGTTCTCCCTATAGTTGTACCCTGTCTTAAGGGTAGCATTTTCCAATCATTAAAATGGATCCGCAGAGAAAGCTTCAAAGGGAAAGCTAACTGTGGAGAGGGTTGGGTTTCTTGTTCAGCTGATTCCACTTTCCCACAGTGAGGTGGTCCTTCCAGACTCTGCCAGTGGTGAAAGTCATCATTTTGCTGCTGTGAATTCTCCCCCTGCCTGCATCGTGAAGAGTGCTGGGAAGGTCTAGGTTCAGTAACAGTGCAGTACGAGGCCCTAAGTTAGGAAACAGGCCGGCCCAAAGATGACTCAGGGGCCAAGGACTGGTGGGGACAAGGACTGGATCTGAGCTTCATTCCTTACACTCTGTTTTATCACTGAACAAGTAAACAGTGATGAAACAGCACACACAAGATCAAGAAGTTATGATAACTGTGTATCCGGATGCAATTCCCCTGCAGCTCTCTTGTTCCCCAGGAAGGAACATCTGAGGTTTAGTGTTTTCAGCAGCCTGCTTCTCAGGTGGGGCAGTGGTAAAGACTCCGCCTGCCAATGTAGAAGACGCAAAGGATGTAGGCTCAATACCTGAGTCGGGAAGATCCCCTGGAGGAGGAAGTGGCAACCCACTCCAGCACGCTTGCCTGGAGAATCTGGCGGATAGAGAAGCCTGGCGGAATAGTCTATGGGATCTCACAGCAGCCTGAATGGTTGCTCTCTGGAGCTCCAGGAAAGCCAAGAACCACAGATTCACCATCTTTGTCTTACTTTAGACCAGGGAGCTTGCACTGGAGGTAGACAGGACACATTGGCACCAGCACTCGAGGGTATATACCTTATTACCATGCATCAAGTGAGCTAATATCTAGATTCAGGTTCAATATGTATCTCTGCATGGCAGGAACATAACACAGCTACTAGCACTGACAAAGCACTTTATACAGCATAGCCACTGCTGTGTTTCACTCCCTGCTGTACCACTGGGCTGTCAGATATTTCCATAGAGCAGGCCTGCAATGGCCTTCCACAGTGGAAGACAGATTTCTGAGGTCAAAACCAGGCTTCACCATGCACCATGTGTGGAACTCTGGTCTCCCTAATTGTAAAATGAAATGCAAAGTGTGACGCATTCCTTGAAGGCTTGTTGAGAAGGTTTTCTGAAAAGTAAGTAACAGCTTCATTCCTTAAACATTTCCCCACTTTGCCTCTATGCTCCTTGAATTCTCTGCCCCACCCCACCACATCACTCAGAGTAGAATATTCTTTCAATATCCCAGATTTTTCACTTTTCTTTTTTAACACATGGATCAGCTCTCTTAGATCCTTAGCAACATGCTTAGAACAGTGTTGGCAAAAAGTAATAATATCTAATATGCAGTGAGCCCTTACTATCTGCCAAGCACTGCTCTAAATACTTGACATGCACTGATGCATTCAATTCTTAAAACAAGTTATAAAAAAATAGTGTGCACTATAATTATCTCAATTTTATGGATGAAGTAGGTGAGAAGCAGAGAAAGTAAGAAACCTCTCCAACATGACAAAGCTGGTAAATGTCAAAGATGAAATTCAAACCAAGAAATCTAAGCTCTGTACTCTGACAGTGAGGTCAGAGTGAAGAACGACTTTTCAAAACAAACAAGTGAAATTCATTTCACTATCACATTCCTCAGATCAAAGCAGTACTATATTTTGTACAAGTACACTTTTAAAAGGAACACTTCGTTGAAACACCCCCAATGAAAGGCAGGTTTAATTTATTCTCCTAGATAATTGTAAAAAGATTGAAAGTGGAGGCACTAACTTGAAATAAAGCTCCCAGGAATAATAAAATTAAACAAATAAAGTAACATTTAGTTTCCTATTAAATGTTATACGGGTTTGCTAGCTAACACGTTGAGTGTTTCAGTTATATTCCCCCGTTTCCTGTGTTTCAAATAATAAATCACAGCAATTGGCACTAATTTGTTATCTGCATCAAGGCTCCTATTCTCCAACCTTAGTATCTGCAAGATACTAATAGCTTTAGTTTTTACAATGCTTTTCAACATATAAATTACCTTCTTATACACTATCTCACTTCATCTTCAAAACAACTCCTATGAGATAGACACTATAATTTTCATTTTAGGAGGAATCAAATGACAGAGAGTTCGAGCAATGCTTTCAAACTTACCCAGCTTGTAAGTGCCAGAATACACATTCAACCCTCAATCCAGACTCCAAGCACAATCCCTGTCCTATTGCACCTAAGCAATGCAAAAGGAGAAATAGCTTTCATCCTATCCAATTCTCCCCATGAGGGATCCGCTGACTAAAACTGAAGGATAATAGACACAGTTAAGTGAGAATGTGTTTGTTGCAGGGCCCAGTAGTAAAACTAGGTAAGGACCATGGGACTGGAGATAAATGACACAGAGCTCATATTCACTTCATAAAGCACTTGGTTTACTGCATACAATAGTTTAATCAAACTAATCAGACAACATAGTTTAATCAAAGTAGGGAAAATAGAACATGGGTAATGAACTACTCCAGAGAAAAGTGTGGGAAGAAGGCATCTTGAGATGAGCAGGGGTCCCTTGTGCAGCTCTGGGTCTCCCCACAAGCAAGAGCAAGAAGTGGCCCTCTGTTCTGGCAAGGCTTCCAGCAGCATCCAACAGGAACAGCTCCAGCAGCCTGGAGTCAGTCCTACAGTCAAGAGCCTTCAAGTCACAGGGCTCAGTGGTCTCCTTTTAACGGGTCTGACAGTAGGGTGTAAATGCTACACAACGGGGGGTCTGGTTTCTGTCCATTGTCCCTTTCATTTTCCATCTTCTGGATGATGTTGCCAAACAAGTTCCTCATCCAAAGCAATACTCTTAATTTATCACTCACAGACTATAGGGAGACTATATTTTGGGGGGCTCCAAAATCACTGCAGATGGTGACTGCAGCCACTAAATTAAAAGACACTTGCTCCTTGGAAGAAGAGCTATCACCAACCTAGAGAGCATATTAAAAAGCAGAGACATTACTTTGCCAACAAAAGTCCATCTAGTCAAAGCTATGGTTTTTCCAGTAGTCATGTATGGATGTGAGAGTTGAACTATAAAGAAAGCTGAGCACCTAAGAATCGATGCTTTTGAACTGTGGTGTTGGAGAAGACTCTTCAGAGTCCCTTGAACTGCAAGGAGATCCAACCAGTCAATCCTAAAGGAAGTCAGTCCTGAATATTCATTGGAAAGACTGATTTTGAAGCTGAAACTCCAGTACTTTGGCCACCTTATGTGAAGAACTAACTCACTGGAAAAGATCCCAATGCTGGGAAAGATTGAAGGTGGGAGAAGGGGACGACAGAGGATGAGATGGTTGAATGGCATCATCAACTTGATGGACATAAGTTTGAGTAAGCTCCAGGAGTTGGTGATGGACAGGAAGGCCTGGCATGCTGCAGGCCATGGGGTCACAAAGAGTCAGAGGAAACTGAGTGACTGAACTGAACTGACTATAGCAAATGTTTCAAAACTAGTATGGGAGTTCACACTGGCCTCTGCAACTCTATCTTAAATTATTTAACACACTTAAATCCTATGGGTTTCATTCAAGATGAACAGGAATCACAAAACAAAAGGAATCACATTGTAACAAAGAACCTTGTCTCAGCAGAGCTCAAATGCTCTATGCTCCATTAATCTTATCAAATATTTCTATAGCTGACAAAAGGAAAGACTGAAATGTGGAAGGTAATCCTGTTCTCAGTCCTAATGCCACCAACCCAACCAGCCCTGAGCTCTCAGATTCCCAAATAGTTCCATAGTTGGGCAACTTGGCCTGGGTTTTATTTCCCTTCAAGTCACACAACAAAAAATAAAAAGCTGAAAGTAACAACTTTCTTGTTTCCAAGACTCTGGGGGAACTTAGCTATGTTTAGGAAATTCTTTAACACTGCAAAAAGAGTGAAGTGGAGGAAAGATCACAGATGAGTAAGTAGATGAGGAGATCACCTGAGTTCTTTTCCTCCCAGTGGACAGCTTTGGGTAAATCTCGTGACCTCATCTATGGCTCAGTCTTCACCTATCACAAAAGGGAGAAAGTCAGGCAGCCACAAACCAGCGCCTGAGAGTCACATCCTGTCTAACTCCTGTTTGTGAATCATACTGGTTGGAGCATGGCCAAATCCATCCATGACTTATCATCTATAGCTACTTCTGCACGACAAAGGCAGAAAAGAGTACTTGTGAGAGATACTATTTGTTCTGCAAAGCCTCAAACACTTACTACCTGGCTTTTCACAGCAAAAGTTTGGCAATACGTAAGACAGGTCATTCTCCAGTCTTCTCCCTCCAATCACAAATGTAATATGAAAAATATATTTGAATTCTGTAATGGGCTTCCCTGGTGGCTCAGATGGTAAAGAATTTGCCTGCAATGCAGGAGATCTGGGTTCAATCCCTGGGTAGGGAAGATCTCCTGGAGAAGGGAATGCAATAGTCCTGAGAAAGAAGCAGGAGTACTCTTGGGCACATAACTTTCCGAGGACTCCCTGAAGGACAGAGGGCAAATGGGAGTAGAAGGAAATGGAACATAGAAAAAAGGGACAGCTGCAGGATGGCCAACACCAAAAAGTCTACAACTAATAAGTGCTGGAGAGGGTGTGGAGGAAAGAGAACCCTCCTACACTGTTGGCAGGAAAGTAAATTGGTGTAGCCACTGTGGAGAAAAGTACAGAGATTCCCAAAAAAAACTATAAATAGAATTGATGATGATCCAGCAATATCACTCCTGGACATATACTCAGATGAAATTATAATTCAGTAAAATTTGTTCACCATTATGTTCACAGCAGCACCATTCACAACAGCCAAGAAATGGAAACAATCTAGATGTTCACTGACAAATAGAGAAGATGTAGACATACATAATGGAATACTACTCAGCCATAAAAAGAACAAAACAATGCCATTCGCAGCAACATGGAGGGACCTAAAAATTGTCATACTGAGTGACGTCAGACACAGAAAGACAACTATCACATGCTATCACTTCTATGTGGAATCCAAAACAAAAGTACAAAAGAACTTATTTACAAAACGTAAGTAGAGTCATGGATGTAGAAAAAGTATGGCTACCAGAAGGGTTAAATTGGGAGACTGGGATTAATGCTCACACACTGGTCTCTATAAGGTAAATAACTGATAAGGACGTGCTGTACAGTGCAGGAAACTCTATTCAATACTATGTGATCGCCTGTATGGAATCTAAAAAGCAGAGTGGACATGCATATGTGTATAACTGATTCACTCTGTGGTACGCCTGAAACGAACACAACGTCGTAAGTCAACTATGCTGTTGCTTAGTTGCTGAGTCACGTCTGATTCTTTGAGACCCAGTAGACTACAGCCCACCAGGCTCTTCCTGTCCACAGAATCTTCCAGGCAAGAATACTAGAGCAGGTTGTCCTTTTCTACTCAAATAAATATATAACTAACAAGTACCTACTGTATATCATAGGGAACTACACCCAACATCTTGTAGCAATCTACAATGGGAAATAACAATTTATAAAATAATATACTTATGTATGTATAACTGAATCACTTTGCTGCATACCTGAAATACAACACTGTAAATCAACTATATTTCCATAAAAATTTTTAAAAAGGTAGAGAGACAGTAAAAATATCAATGGTCGCCACAACTTAGGGGAGGCAGAATAAACAGAGGGGTACAGCGTTTTTTAGTGGAGTGAAACTATTCTGTATGAATAGTTTTTTGCATTTGGCAAAACCAACAGAACATGTACAATGTGAAGAATGAACCCTAATGTAAACCAAGGATTCTAGTTAATAACAATAATGTACCAATATTGGCTCAGCATTTTGTAGTCAATGTACTATTCGAATGCAAGATCTTAATAACAGAAGAAAATGTGTGGAGAGAGAAAGGATGGGGGAGATGTATATGTAAATTTTGTAATTTCTAGTCTGTTTTTCCATAAGCTTATAACTATTCTAAAAAAGAAAGTCCATTACTTAAAAATATAAATAGAAATTTAAAAAGGAAAGAGACAGCATGGGAAATGGGAGTTACTTCAAGGAAAGCCCAGCTCACAGGAGCAGGACAGAAGACAGAGGACAGAGAACAGCGGGCAGGATGGCTTGTTAAGGAGCCTGAGGCAGGAGCAAACGAGTGGCTGCTCCCCACTGACCTCTCCATGGACGGCTGCAGCAGCAGACATCCACGCCAGGAGCGGGGAGACGGGCACCAGAGTCAGGCAGGCACAGTGCCCCAGGGAACACAGTGGGACTGCATTCCCAGAAGAGCAGCTGCTGGCATAGGCCACCCACCAGCACAGACCTCCAGTCACTGGAGATAAGGTGTCATAAAGAGATGAAGCATTCAAGGGGGAACCAAGAGGGACTCTTAATTACAAGATGAACTCAGCCAAACACTGCCTTATATTTGAGGAAAATCAGCACAATGACGGAGGGACCACTACATATGAGTAGCACCTAAGGCTTGACTAAACAGTATTACTAAAGCAAACAGAACAAGACTTTGAGAACAACTTAAAATATACCAAAAACTCTTTGAAATAATTAAGACAATGAATCTAAAAAAAATTAGCCAAAGGATACAAATAAGAGAATTCACAAAATAGGAAACACAAACAGCCATAAACATATTAAAAGCTCCTAATTCTTACTAGTAGTCAGCAAAACTGAAACTCAAGCAATCACTGACTAGGTCTATTCCCAGTCTGCCCTGCATCAGGTTAGTAAACTTTGAGAGAATGATAATATCTATCATTGTGAGAGAAGAAATAAAGATCATAATCTATTCATAGAAGTATAATTTAGATCAGTTTATTTAATACTAAATCCTGGTGACTCAAACAGTAAAGAGTCTGCCTGCAATGCAGGAGACCCAGGTTCAATCCCTGGGTTGGGAAGATCCCCTGGAGAAGGGAATGGCTTACCCATTCCAGTGTTCTTGCCAGGAGAATTCCATAGGCAGAGGCTACAGAAGGGGTTGCACAGAGTCAGACTTGATTGAGTGACTAACACTTTCAGGCCTACATCCTTTAATCCAGCAATTCCACTTCTTAGACTCTACCAGAAAGAAATATTATTATATGTACAGAAAGATGCATAAACATAAATATTCATGAAGCACTGTTTAAATAAGGAAAAGTTAAAGTGACATAAATTCCCATCAGTAACAAATCATTAACAAACTCACACAAGGAAGTTAAGAAACACTCCGCAGTCTATGGAACACTAGTTCCAATACAATGGCGTGAGCTGCTGAATGACAGTAGCTTTTTTTACCTTATTGCCTTGCCTCCAGAACAAAGCCTGTCATCTAGAGGCACTGGAAATTTATGAACAAATTAAATCTGCACGCACATGCCTGCTGAGCCTAGGGATGCTGCCATGGGCTGCATCAACAACTCTCTAGCTCTCCAGGTTCCCGCTGGATTCAGCCCACAAGGGTCCCCCTCCAAGATCAGAGGGGCTACATAATAAAAAGCCAAAGACTGAGTGACTTAAACAACAGAATTTTCTATCTGCACAGTTCTGGAAGCTGTCAAGTCCATGACCAAGGTCGAGCAGGGTCTGGTTTTGGTGAGAGCGCTGTTCCTGGCTTGCAGAGGGCTGCCTTCTCACTATGTGCCAGCAGGACCTTTTCTCAGTGCCTGGGTGTGGAGCGAGAATGAGCAAGCTCTTTCATCTTCTATTGTGAGGGCACTAATCCTGCCATGAGGACCCCACCCTATGACTTCATCTAACCCTAACTACCTCCCAAAGGTGCCATGTTCAAACTCTGCTATGGTGGGGGCAGGGCTTCAACATTTGATCTCCCTTGCTGAATCTTGGTCCTGCCAAGCAGCTCATTCCACACGTCTCTCTCTTCCAACCCCCACTCCCATTCTTTCCCTCCTTCCATCCCCACACCCCATCTCACTCACCCCCTATATCTCCTCTGCCCCAGTCTGCAGGTGAAAACAATGCCCTCATTATTACTAACTTCAGAGTACTGCACTGCCCTCTATGGTCTCCCTACACCCTGGCCATGAAGCTCAGGTTATCACCAAACTGTCTTGAAATTACTTAACTTTATTTGAGCTATTTATTTTTTGTCAGAATCCAGAATGAAATGATAGACTGACATAGATAGATGTCTAAAGCATATTACTAAGTGAGGAAGTAAGTTTCAGACCAATGCAGATAATGACACAATTAATATAAATATATATGCAAGAAAAACTAAATATTTCTATATGTGTATGTGTGTATGAAACAGATTTTAAAAGGCACACACTAAATTGATTAATAGCAATTAAGTTCGAGGAGCAAACAGACGGGGGAAGTGAACCGGGAAGAGGGAACAAGTGGAAATCTCAACTCATCTATATTGTGAGAACTTTAACAGTGAGGGTGCACTCATTAAATCATGCATAATTAAGATATCTTAAAAACAGATATGAAGCACATAAAATATTCATCCTTAAATTTTTTATAAGACAAGCATAAAAGCTATTTCTTTTAAATATAAACATCAAAATATCAGTAACAGTTGTCATTGGACAGTAATACTACATGTGATCCTTGTTTTTTGTTTTCTTTTGTCTTCAGAGTTTCCTGAACCAGAAATTATATGACTTCTGAAATTATGAAATGCTTTACGTCATAAATTGTACAAATTAAATTGAGAAGGTTAGATTAGAGGGCCCCAAAAGTTGTTCTTACTTCTAAGCTCTAAACTCTGCTATCTCACAAATAAACAAAGTTATCAAAATAGAATAAAATTTACCAGGAAGTCAGAGGTTTCACCAAGTGATAAGTTTGAGGAGAAAGAATAATAATACCTGAATGTTCACAACAGGAAAATAAAGAGCAGGGCCATTGAAGGACATGGAAGACCCTTAGGCCAGTGTCTGACTGGGGCTGGGAGGAGTGTGCACAGTCAGCTGAGGACCTGATGGATAAAGACTGTGGCCTCCTCTCTGCAGGTACCAGGGTCTGGGGAACATCTCATGGAAAAGGCACACATGACCAGAGTCAGGAGAGAAAGAACTTAGATGTCCTAGGCCCATGTCTGGCTTGTGCATTGCTTAAAAGCAAATTGGTTTATCCTCCTAGGACAGAAGTGTGTGCCAAATCCAATGGACAATGACAGGAATAGGCAAAAGGAGAACTTTCCTCCAACTAATGGAAAGTCTCTAAGACCATAATGAAAAATGTTTTTAATTTTATGGAAAGAGGGATTGGGAAATGATAGTTGTGTTCTGGAGATGTCATAGCACTCTAAAAAAGGTGATGCTGGTCTTCCCATGCAAAAGGGAGTGCGCAGACCAGGTGGCAGCAGTCCATTGAAGCCTGACGTAGATCCTTGGCTGTAAGAACGGGGAAAATGGGCCAATGGTAAATTTAACCAAGAAGACTGACAAGCTTGCGAGAAGACAGCAGAAGCAGAATCATCATAATGTATAAGAGTACAGGTTTCCCTCAAATGACACAGAAGCTTATGTTCCCTCACTTCTGTTCAGGTTTAAATTCCTGCCTGGTTGTTCATTAATTGTGTGACCTTGGGGCAAGTTCCTTAACCTGCCATTCTTCAGGTCACATATAGTGTCTGGTAAATATTAGCAACCTTCGCCCACTTCTCATTTTTCTTCTTTCCTCTTCTATTTACAGATTTATGCAGATACCAGATAAATTTTTAGTGCTGCTTCCAATGCACTGAAATAAACTGGTATAGGAAGTAATTTGTTTACAAAGCAGATTCATGGATCTGAATGCTAAAGAGGAATTCCCTTCCCAAGTATAAAAATAACTGAAGTCTCTCATTTATTTAACTAAAGTCTCAGGTAACCTATTAGTAGACATATGTGGAGGCTTACTTAAACACAATATGAATCTTTAACAATGCATACCTATCCTAAAAACCTACAGAAGACCAGTGGGCAGTCTCTGTAGGAAAAGGAAGCAGGAATGGAATGAATGGAAATAGGATGGAAACATTAGGAATTACAATACAATAGTCTGCCACTCCATGCCACTCTAACTGCATAGGGCAAGTGCTCAGGCTGGCTTCCCCATGAGGGGACCCCGAGATGCGGATTCACATGAAACTGATTTATTAGGAAGTATTCTGAAATAAACAATCTGCACGGGGGAAAGGAGACAGGACAGGGAAAGGAACTGTGCAAGGCTGAGATTTCAAGCCAAGTCTTAGAGAATGTAGCTTCAGCTCAATCCCACTGGGACTCAAGGGCAGGCCACTGTCCCCTCAAAGGCAAGAGAGATTGAGATGTACTACCTCACACACGTCCGACACTGGTTACCGGCTGGATCTGGGGACTAAACGCCCAGACACTCCCTGCTCTCCTTGCACAGAAGCCAGGCTAGCTGCAGCAGCCTGAGGGCATGCCTCCCAAAAAGGAAGCACAAAGGAGACAGGACAGAGGGAACGGAGCGAACTCTGAGGGGACGCAGGCAGAGCAATGACAGGACCCATGCAGGGGTTTGTACGTTTACTGATCTCTACTCTTACACTCATCCTGGGGCTCATGCCCCGGGACCTTTCCAGCTAATTCATTTTAAGACAAATAGAATATATACCCTGGCATTTCTCAATAGTGTAGATTTTGTTTCCATACGTAAACACAAACTAATTAATATACTGATATAACTAGATGCAGCTGTAAAATGGAAGCTAATCTTCACTCTGAGTGTTAAAAGAAATTCTACAGTATCCTCTGTTACTGCCACATTTGCAAATCTTCACAAAGGAACCTATTCAGGTGTTGTTTTGCAATGGTTCTTACTGTATTCAGCAATATGAGCCCCTTGAGAAGTAGATTTATTAGATTGTTAGGATGTTAGACCTCTTTTTAAAAGTATGTATCAAACAGTGTAATACTCAAATAGAAAGATCTCCACCAAACGATGGTCTCTGTGGCTGTCTAATTATACATCTGCATCTTACCCTCTATCTTGACCCCCATCTGCACTAGCTGACTTGGAAATTGTTACATGCAGTAGCAAAGAAACCATAATCAAATTGGCTCTACTCAAAATCATCTGCTGCTAATTATAGCACAGAATTAATAGCTGTTTGAAACAACATACCTCTCAGGAAGTTCAGTCTACTTCCCTGAATGATTCATCTTTAATTCCCCAAGAAATCTGCAACTTTGGTGTCTTTCATCCACTATAGTAAAGAAGGTTCATACAAGGGTGCTTCCCTATAGCCCACAGCATCATCAGCTTCCCCATTTACCTATGTTCTCCTCCAGTAAAACAAAGAGAATTAGCTATTTACACTACACAATCTGCTTTGTTACAACTCGGGAAATTCTCAGCTATAAACTGTGATTGGGAAGGTCTGTCATTCCTTGTTGGTTTACCCTTTGTTGCAAGGCAAGAACTGTTTCTCTCTGCCCCTTGGATGCAGAGGAAGCTGGAACTTTTTCATATGGGTTTCCTGCTAGGTTTCAGATGTCTTTTGCTCTGAAAGTCCCTAGCTTTATCATTCCCTTTCTGTCCTCAGAGTGTCCTAAGCACCACATTTTTTTCACAACTCAGTACCCCCATTTCTCATCTGGAGTCATCCTGTCCTGTATGCTTTCTCAGAATAATAACATTAGGGCACTGTAGGTGTTGACAATTTAATTTCAATTTCATGACTCTGCACCTAATCCAAGTGGGACTTCTTAGCTGATCTAAAAATCTGAATAAAAGACATCCTTTACACCAAAGAAAGAAAAGAAAGTGGAAAAAAGAAAACAAGCCAAGAAAAAAATACAAAGAGATTAATATTAGAGAGAATCTAAAACAAATGGGCCACTGGAAACCAGGAGAAAATTCTGGAAAGTAGTAATATTAAAGATCACTGGCTCAGCTTGGTGCTCTTTAATGACCTACAGAAGCGGGGCAAGGGCGGGAGTTTGGGGGGAAGGTTAAAGAGGGAAGAGATATATGTATACAGAGAGCTGATTCACCTTGTTGTACAGTGGAAACTAATACAACATTGTATACCAATTATACTCATAAAATAAATAAATATCAATACAATTAAAAAAAAAAAAGTCACTTGCTTGAAGCTATGGGTAGAGGCCTGGCAAAGTTCTCCAGCAAGCAGAGCGACAATATGGATCATAAAAGCCAACATTGGCCCTAAACTCCACCAACATCTTCCCACAGTGCTCCTTACCTAGATGGCTACCTGGCTCTGCCTTTCTATCTCCCATCTAAAAATATGCATAAGAATTTCTGGGACATAATGCCTTTGTCACTCTGTTGTGAGAACTTTAAGCATGGAAAATGCTTTGAACTTGTAGAAAATGTACAGACATACACCACAGATGTATGGTGGAGTTCCAGATCAATGTAGTAAAGTAAGTATGGCAATACAGTCATACCAATTTTCTGGTTTCCCGGTGCATATAGAAGTTATCTTGGTGTGTGTGTGTGCAGGTTCAGTTGCTAAGTCATGTCCTACTCTTTGCAACCCTATGGACTATATCCCGTCAGGTTCCTCTGCCCATGGGATTTTCCAGGCAAGAATACTGGAGCTACACTCAGTTCAGTTGCTAAGTCATGTCCAACACTTTGTGACCCCATGGACTGCAGCTCACCAGGCTTCCCTGTCCATCACCAACTCCTGGAGTTGCTCAAATTCATGTCCATCGAGTTGGTGATGCCATCCAACCATCCCATTCTCTGTCGTCACCTTCTCCTCCTGCCTTCAATCCTTCCCAGCGTCAGGGTCTTTCCCAATGAGTTAGTTCTTCACATCAGGTGGCCAAAGTATTGGAGTTTCAGCTTCAGCATCAGTCCTTCCAATGAACACCCAGGACTGATCTCCTTTAGGATGGACTGGTTGGATCTCCTAGCAGTCCAAGGGACTCTCAAGAGTCTTCTCCAACACCACAGTTCAAAAGCATCAATTCTTTGGTGGTCCAACTCTCACATCCATACATGACTACTAGAGAAAGATAGTTTTGACTATAAGGACCTTTGTTGGCAAAGTAACATTTCTACTTTTTAACATGCTGGCTAGGTTTGTCACAGTTTTTCTTCCGAGGAGCAAGCGTCTTTTAATTTCATGGCTGCAGTCACCATCTGCAGTGATTTTGGAGCCCCCCAAAAATAAAGTCTCTCACTGTTTTATTGTTTCCCATCTATTTGTCATGAAGTGATGGGACCAGATGCCATGATCTTAGTTTCTGAATGTTGAGTTTTAAGCCAGCTTTTTCACTCTCCTCTTTCACGTTTATAAAAAGGCTCTTTAGTTTCTCCTTGCTTTCTACCTCTAGTACAGCCTCTACTTCTAGTTCTCTTGCTGTTTCCATCAAATCTGCAGTTACTTCATCCACTTAAGTCTTGAATCCCTCAAAGTTATCCATGAGGGTTTTATTTCAAAAAGCCATAAGGGTGGTGTCATCTGCATATCTGAGGTTATTCATATTTCTCCTGGCAATCTTGATTCCAGCTTGTGCTTCATCCAGTCCCACATTTCACATGATGTACTCTGCATATAAGCTGAATAAGCAGGGTGACAATATACAGACCTGACATACTCCTTTCCCAATTTTGAACCAGTTTGTTGTTTTATGTCTTGTTCTGTTGCTTTTTGACCTGCATACAGGTTTCCCAGGAGGCAGGTAAAGTGGTGTGGTATTCCCATCTCTTTAAGAATTTTCCACAATTTGCTATGATCCACACAGTCAAAGGCTTTAGTGTAGTCAATGAAGCAGAAGTAGATGTTTTTCTGGAATTCTCTTGCTTTTTTGATGATCCAACAGATGTTGACAATTTGATCTCTGGTTCCTTTGCCTTTTCTAAATCCAACTTGAAATATGGAAGTTCTCGGCTAATGTACTGTTGAAGTCTAACTTGGAGAATTTTCAGCTTTACTTCGCTAGCATGTGAAATGAGTGCAATTGTATTGTAGTTTGAGCATTCTTTAGCATTGCCTTTCTTTGCGATTCGAATGGAAACTGACCTTTTCCAGTCCTTGGCCACTGCTGAGTTTTCCAAATTTGTTGGCATTCTGAGTTACGCTATAGTTCATTAAATGTGCAATAGATTTATGTCTAAAAACAATGTACACAGCTTAATTTTGAAAATATTTTATTGCTAAAAGGAGCTAGCCATGGTTCAAGCCTTCAGTGAGTTGAAATCTTTATGCTGACGGAGGTTCTTGCCTTGATGTTGATGGTTGCTGACTGATCAGGGTGGTGGTTGATGAAGGCTGAGGTGGCTGTGGCAATTTCTTAGAATAAAACAACAAAAGTCTGCTGCATCAATTGGCTCTTCCTTTCACAAATGATTTCTCTATAGAAGGCAATGCTGTTTGATAGCACTTTACCCAAGTAAAACTTCATCCAAAATGGGCATCAGTCTTCTCAAACCCTGCTGCTGCTTCACCCACTAAGTTTATGTCATATTCTAAATCCTTTGTTGTCACTCAACAACCTTCATGGATCTCACCAGGAGTAGATTCCATCTCAAGGAACCAATTCTTTGCTCACCTGTAAGAAGGAACTCCTCATCCATGAAAGATTTATCATGTGATTGCAGCAATTCAGTCATATTTTCAGCCTCTACTTCTAGTTCTCTTGCTATTTCCATCCCATCTGCAGTTACTTCATGCACTGAAGTCTTGAACCCCTCAAAGTTAGCCATGAGGGTTAGAATCAACTTATTTCAAAAAGTTCTATTAATGTTAATATTTGGCCTCTTCTTATGAATTAAAAATGACCCTAAAGGAATCTGGAATAGTGAATCCTTTCCAGAAGGTTTTCAATTTGCTTTGCCCATATCCATTAGAGGAATCACTATCTATGACAGCTATAGCTTTACAAAATGTACTTCTTAAAGAATAAGACTTGAAAGCCCAAATGACTCCTTGGTCTGCGGGCTGGAGATGAATGAAAGCTGTGTCAGCAGGCATGGACACCACATTAACCTCACTGTATATATCCATTACAGTTCTTGGGTGATGAGGTGCATCATCAATGTGCAGCAATATTTCTGGAATCTTTTTTCTGAGCAGTAGATCTCAAGAGTGGGTTTAAAATGGTCCGTAAACCATGTTGTAACAGATGTACTGCCATTCTGGCTTTGTTGTTCCATTTTTATAGTACAACCAGAAAAGATTTAGCATAATTTTTAAGGGCCCTTGGACTTCCAAAGTGGTCAATGAGTACAGGCACTGGCTTCAACTTCAAGTCACCAGCTACAAAGGAGATAGATTGTCCTCTGAAGCACTGAAGTCAGGCATTGGTTTCTTCTCTCTAGCTATGAAAGTCTTAGATGGCATCTTCTTCTAACAGAAAACTGTTTCTTCTACACTGAAAATCTCTTATTTGGTGCAATCACTCTTACTATCTTAGGCAGATCTTCTGAAACCTCTTCATCAGCACTCGCTGCTTCACCTTGACTTTTATGTTATGGAGATGGCTTCTTTTCCTTAAACCTCATGAACCAACCTCTGCTAGCTTCAAACTTATGCTGCAGCTTCCTCATTTCTTGCAGCCTTTGGTGAACTGAAGAGAGGTAGGGCCTTGCTCTGGATTAGGCTTTGACTTGAGGGGATGTTGTGGTTCATTGGATCTTCTACCCAGGCCTCTAAAACTTTAACCATAAAGGCAACAAGGCTGTTTTTCTTTCTTATCATTCATGTGTTCACTGGAATAGCATTTTCATTCCATTCAAGAGCCCTGCATTTGCATTCACAATCTTGCTAACTGTTTGGTGCAAAAGGCCTATATTTCTACCTGGCTTTCAACATGCTGTGATCACTAAGCTTAATCATTTTTAGTTCTTGATTTAAATGTAGAGACTTGCAACTCGCCCACTTAGAGGCCACTGTAGGGTTGTTAACTGGTCAAACTCCAGCAGTGCTGTGACCCAGGGAACAGAGAGGCCCAGGGAGAGAGGCAGAGAATGGCTGGCTGGTGTCAGAACACACACAACGTTTGTCAAGTTTATCATCTTACATGGACATGGTTTGTGGGGCCCCATAACAATTACAATAGTAATATCAAAGACCACTGATCACAGATCACCTTAAAAATATAACAATAATGAGAAAGCTTGAAATACTTCAAGAATTAACAAAATGTGACAGAGACATGAACTGAGCAAATGTTGTTAGAAAAAAGGCACCCATAAATATGTTCAATGCAGGGTTGTCACAAGATTTTAATTTGTAAAACACACAGTACATGTGAAGTACAATTTTAAAAATGAGGGGCAATCAAACAAGGTATGCCTATAATTTAAAAGCTGTATCACTGCATTGACTGCAAGCAAGCAACTCATACAACAGATGCTTTTAAAAATAAGTGTTTATATTGAACCATGCATCTACTGTACTCTTTGTTGAAAAGATCTCCTTTTCCATTGCTGTCATATAAATATATTTTATTACAGTTCCTCTGTCCAAGGAACTCTCCAGGCAAAAATACTGGGGTGGTTGCCATTCCCTTCTCCAGAGGATCTTCCTGACTGAAGGACCTAACCCAGGTCTCTTGCATTGCAGGTGGATTCTTTTACCATCTGAGCCATCAGGGAAGCCCCATTAATGAAATATGTTATATTATTATAATAAATTGGGTTTCCCTGGTGACTCAGCAGTAAGTAATCCGCCTGCAACAAAGGAGACACAGGAGACCTAGGTTTGATCCCTGCGTCCGGAAGATCCCTTGGAAGAGGAAATGGCAACCCATTCCAGTATTCTTGCCTGAAGAATCCCCTGGCAGACCACAGTCCACAGGTCGCAAAGAGTCAGACACGACTGAAGTGACTTAGCACACACGCATTATAATATATATATGATGATAATTAAATTAATTTTTAAAGAGTCAAATTGACACTGAAAGAACAAATTAAAGCTCAAGGTACAGTTTACCCCTCGTGTGTGTGTGCACATGCGTTTGTTTGCACTCAGTCGTGCCTGGCCCTTTGTGACCCCATGGACCATAGCTCAACTACCTACAAGGATAGACTCCTCTATCCATGGGATTTTCCAGGCAAGAATACTGGAGCAGGCTACCATTTCCTCCTATAGGGGATCTTCCCAACCAAGGAATCAAACTCACATCTCCTACACTGGCAGCAGATTCTTTACCACTGTGCCACCTGGTAGCATTTATCAAATAATTCAAGCCCAGTCAACAAATATCTACTGATGCTTAACCACATTCCAAGGCACCAAGGGGGCTATCTTCAATTTTTGTTTCTTCAGCTCTTCTAAGTGGCAGGCTCCATTCTAAGCATTTGGAATATCTGTGAACAGACAGAGTTCCCAGGCCCCTTGGCACTGATATTCCAGTAGGAGACAATAAATATGACAAATCAATAAATTGAGAGTTAGTACATGGTTTTTTCTTTAAAATCTATTTTCTTAGTTTTCTATGTACTATGCTTAACTTTTCTCCATGTGCCCCATCATATCTGCCAAATGCCTACAATTACTATTTTTCAGATGTTCAAACAGTTCAGATAATTTGATTTTAAAAGAGATCACCCCATTAACAGAGAACTAGACATTCACTGAGGTGTTATCCAATGCATTTGATATGGCCATTTATTATCCAAACGCAAAACTTCCAATCTCCTTTCTGGCTACATGTGTCCTGAGAATCAGTCAACCTTGAGAGGAGAAACTGGGTACCCCATTCTCAGTATACAGTCCTTTCTTTAAGCCTATTGAATTCAATAATGAGCTTCACCCCAGCCCTTCACTGTGTATCTCTCGGATTAGAAAGCCAGCTCAGAGGCAATGCTCTGTGAACGTGGGTGTGCCATCCTTTAGGATGTAGATACACTGAATCAGAGACTTCCGTTCCTCACTAAAAAGCCTACATGGATCCAGGACTAAAGCACAGAAGCAGAAAGAGCCCCCACTGATCATCATTCCCAGTGTCTCACTGGGGCATTTTGTGTTCCTGTTCCCACAGCTCTGGGCCGTGCAGGGTTCAAGTCTTGGTCCAAAGATGGGGGGACTCTCTTGTCAGGGAACACAACAAAGAGCTCACTGAATTACAAACTAAGGCTGTAACTTGGGTATTTTGAACTCCCATGTCCAGGGGCCAACACACAAAAAGAATGGTCATTATCATGGCAGGGTAACTGA
Organism: Muntiacus reevesi; assembly: GCF_963930625.1. Classification (NCBI taxonomy): domain Eukaryota; kingdom Metazoa; phylum Chordata; class Mammalia; order Artiodactyla; family Cervidae; genus Muntiacus; species Muntiacus reevesi. Next base: position 3,060,905 of record NC_089255.1, on the reverse strand, counting down.
TCCTAATTAGCAGGTGGAGGTGTAGACAAGGAGGAATATATCTGAAATTCAAACAACTCTGGTACTCCTTTCTCCAATTTCGACTGTAAATGGACAAGTATAACAGCCATAACTGGAGAAGAGTGGAATTATCAGGGATTCAAACCCCTCAGGAATGAGAGTTTGGGTCACACCACCAGGTAAGGCACCAAAACCAGCAGAAATGCTAACTGAAAGCAAGGAAATTTAAAACGGATAGTGTAGGAAAAAACCCAGGAGCACGAGATGCTGACCCAGGCTGTAGATCATACCTCACTTCCCTCTTCTAAGTTCCGGTCATGAACACAAAGAGACCACTGGAACCCTGAGTGGGCAGCTTTGCTCTTGAGAAACCGAAAACTTGTGGCCAACCATAAAAAGAAATACATCATTTTCACTTCACAGACTTAGAATGAGAAGCCCAGATGGTGCTACAAACTCAAAAAAGTTTAGCTCTCATGGATCATCAACATGGAATCAAGTCTAAAAATGTTAAGAATTGATAATCAAGGAGAAAGTGTGGGGATTCAGGTTTATAAGATCCCATTCCAATCAGTCTATCGATTTTGTAGCAGAATGCAATGATTAAAATAAATACATTTAAAAATTATAAAATCAAAATAAAGCATGTCTTCTATTAACTTTACACAAGGCTAAGCCTAAAACATCTCATAATTGCTTATATCAGAAAATTAATGTACTCTGTAAATTCTAAAGAGAAAATTTGCAAAGCAGTACTTTACAGACATTTTTAGCTCAAATTTCTCTGTTTGAATTCATAAAGCTCCCTTCTGGTTTCCAATCTGTCACAAGAAAAAGTACCTAACTGACTGCAATTTCAGAATTGGTGGAAAGCAGAAACAAGCTGAAAGCTGATAATAGAGTTGAAATGCCTTTCTTCTTTACCCAAACCTAGGGTTTATCCAAAGATACAGGCTTTGAGAAATGCATTATTTATTTAGCCCTGAGAAGAACGAAGCCAGGCTCTGTTCAGGAGTTTTCCTGCTTTCTGTTCTCAAAATGACATTCTTCTCTATGACCACACTTCCCACATAATAGCTTTGCTATTTTTATTTTAAATGTTTAGACCTTTTTCTTAGAGGGCAAAAGAGGAGTCAGTAGAGCATTCTGAGCCTTTCAATATGGAAATTGTCCAAAGAAGGTACAAATTCAACACAGCTATTTGGGAAAAAGAGATCTTGAACAAACATTGATATTTCTGCATTTCAGTATCCTTTGGAAGATTAGAAATTTCCTGCATTAACAGGAGTAAAAGAGTAAAGCCTGCACAACTCCAGCATACTCCAGGGGCCCCACGATTATTAACATTTTGTCTGGTCATATAGTAAAAATGAACACAGCACGTGAGATAAAAAGAGAATAAAGATGGATGTGAGGCAGAGTTTAGAATCTCAAGATGCTAACAACAAGCACCATCTTTGATGTTGACAAATATTTTTCCAGAAAAAGAACTACCTAGAAACAGCTGAATTTCTATACTCTAATCTCTACGGCAAAAAAAAAAAAAAAAAAAGTAGTATGGAAACACAGATATCTTAAATATCAATATATATGGATAGAGTTCATTGAAAAATATAAGAGAAAATATATGAGAAAAGTTTTTTAATAGCCCAACCCTAGAATCATAAGATTCACAGCTAAAGGGGCTAGAAAAATATTTTACAGATAGGAGTGAAGTTGCTCAGTCATGTCCAACTCTTTGTGACCCCGTCGTGGACTGTATAGCCAGCTAGGCTCCTCCATTCATGGAATTTTCCAGGCAAGAATACTGGAGTGGGTTGTCATTGCCTTCTCCAGGGGATCTTCCTGACCCAGGGATTGAACATAGGTCTCCTGCACTGCAGGCAGACTCTTTACCATATGGGTCAGATATTTTACAGATAAAGAGGTAGTTAATAGGTATTTAACGTGGACATTTTTTATGATGCTCACAAGAGTGTTGCTCACAAATAAATTTCTTTGAATAGTAAATGCTAGCATAAAATTAAATTTCCCTGGAGAGCAAAGGATTTTCAACCAAATATAAACCTTGGCCACCATCCACAAGACTTGCTGGCCATCATGTGAAATGCAAATCTGGGTTAAATGCACTCACCAATCCCTTCACAAGAAATGCCAGTACAAGCAGTTGAGGGAGGAGCTAAGATGGCAGAGGAATAGGACGGGGAGACCACTTTCTCCCCTACAAATTCATCGAAAGAACATTTGAATGCTGAGCAGACGTCACAAAACAACTTCTGATCGCTAGCAGAGGACATTAGGCACCCAGAAAAGCAACCCATCATCTTCAAAAGGAGGTAGGACAAAATATAAAAGATAAAAAGAAACAAAAGAGCTAGGGATGAAGACCCATCCTGGGAAGGGAGTGGTAATAGAGGAAGTTTCCATACACCAGGAAACCCTCTCACTGGTGGGTCTGGGGGAAGTTTTTGAATCTTGGAGGGCAACCTAACTGGGAGGAAAAATACATAAAACCCACAGATTACATGCCTAAAAATAACTCCCAGCAGAAAAATACCCCGATGCCCGCATCCGCCACCAGCAAGTGGGGGTGGAAGGGAGAGGAGCGGGCGGCATTGGTTAGACCGGGCCAGAATGCCCTGAGGGCAATCGGAGGGAGCTAACATGAGATAGCAACTTAAACTGTGGGATAGCAAGAGAGAGAGAGAAAATTAACTGGCCCAAACACACTGCGGGCCTGTTCGCACAACAAAGGAAGAACTGAGCGATCCTAAAGAAGAGTTAGCCAGCCGGCGGACCGGCCCATCCCCCGCCGGAGGCAGGAGGCAGGGGGGAGGGGAAAGGGGAAAACTCAGTCCCAGAGACAGCACCCCCTACCAAACTGCAAACAGCCTCCCAGTTTCTAACCAAAGACTTCCTGAGATTCTGGATGGTTGACATCCAATGGGAGGGTCGCGGCTAGAGACCAGCCCCCCAGAACAGACACAAGGCGCACCCAACCAGCGCGCATGGAAACTGAGGCTGGGCCCACGGAGGGGATGAGGTGCACTGCACCCGGGGAGAGAGCGCCCGTCAAGCTCCTGGCTGCCTGAGCTGCTCGGGCCTGGGAAGGCACAAAACGCAGGCTCAACCGAGTCTGCGCTTTTGTGGAGTACCTGAAAACTGGAACCGCAGGCCACGCAGGGCCCGCTCCCTATAGAGCAGCCTAGAGCCTGAGCAGTGTAGACGGGGAAAGCACACACCCGTGAGCGGGGGCAAACCCAGTGTGGCTGGAACACTGAAGGTGCTCCCCACATCTGCCAGCGATATCTGTCTGCAGTGCCCCTCCCTCCCCTCAGAGCAACTGAACAAACAAACCTAAACAAGAGACCACCTCTGCCCGCCTGTGTCAGGGTGGAAATTAGACAAGAAGAGACCAGCAAACAGAAACCAAATAAACAAAGGGAACCGCTTCAGAAATGACCAGTGCAACAGATGAAAATACCTGAACAGCGACTACACCAGAAGGGGCCTATAGATATCGAGAAGTGTAAGCTGGAACAAGAAGCTATCTGAAACTGAACCAAACCTACACTGACCGAAACAGCTCCACAGAAACTCTTAGATATATTTTTACTTTTTTTTTTTTATTAAAAAAACCTCGAATAGCCAAAGTAATCTTGAGAAAGAAGAATGGAACTGGAGGAATCAACCTGCCTGACTTCAGACTCTACTACAAAGCCACAGTCATCAAGACAGTATGGTACTGGCACAAAGACAGAAATATAGATCAATGGAACAGAATAGAAAGCCCAGAGATAAATCCACGAACCTATGGACAGCTTATCTTTGACAAAGGAGGCAAGGATATACAATGGAAAAAAGACAATCTCTTTAACAAGTGGTGCTGGGAAAACTGGTTAACCACTTGTAAAAGAATGAAACTAGAACACTTCCTAACACCATACACAAAAATAAACTCAAAATGGATTAAAGATCTAAATGTAAGACCAGAAACTATAAAACTCCTAGAGGAGAACATAGGCAAAACACTCTCCGACATAAATCACAGCAAGATCTTCTATGACCCACCTCCCAGAATATTGGAAATAAAAGCAAAAATAAACAAATGGGACTTAATGAAAATTAAAAGCTTTTGCACAACAAAGGAAACTATAAGTAAGGTGAAAAGACAGCCCTCAGATTGGGAGAAAATAATAACAAATGAGGAAACAGACAAAGGATTAATCTCAAAAATATACAAGCAACTCCTGAAGCTCAATTCCAGAAAAATAAACGACCCAATCAAAAAATGGGCCAAAGAACTAAACAGACATTTCTCCAAAGAAGACATACAGATGGCTAACAAACACATGAAAAGATGCTCAACATCACTCATCATCAGAGAAATGCAAATCAAAACCACAATGAGGTACCATTACACGCCAGTCAGGATGGCTGCTATCCAAAAGTCTACAAGCAATAAATGCTGGAGAGGGTGTGGAGAAAAGGGAACCCTCTTACACTGTTGGTGGGAATGCAAACTAGTACAGCCACTATGGAAAACAGTGTGGAGATTTCTTAAAAAACTGGAAATAGAACTGCCATATGACCCAGCAATACCACTTCTGGGCATACACACTGAGGAATCCAGATCTGAAAGAGACACGTGCACCCCAATGTTCATCGCAGCACTGTTTATAATAGCCAGGACATGGAAGCAACCTAGATGCCCATCAGCAGATGAATGGATAAGGAAGCTGTGGTACATATACACCATGGAATATTACTCAGCCGTTAAAAAGAATTCATTTGAATCAGTTCTAATGAGATGGATGAAACTGGAGCCCATTATACAGAGTGAAGTAAGTCAGAAAGATAAAGAACATTACAGTATACTAACACATATATACGGAATTTAGATAGATGGTGGCGATAACCCTATATGCAAAACAGAAAAAGAGACACAGAAATACAGAACAGACTTTTGAACTCTGGGGGAGAACGTGAGGGTGGGATGTTTTGAAAGAACAGCATGTATATTATCTATGGTGAAACGGACCACCAGCCCAGGTGGGATACATGAGTCAGGTGCTCGGGCCTGGTGCACTGGGAGGACCCTGAGGAGTCGGGTGGGGAGGGAGGTGGGAGGGGGGATCGGGATGGGGAATACATGTAACTATATGGCTGATTCATGTCAATGTATGACAAAACCCACTGAAATGTTGTAAAGTGATTGGCCTCCAACTAATAAAATAATATTAAAAAAAAAAAAAAAAAAAATTTTTTTTATTTTCTTTTTTTAATTTTTTCTTTTATTTTCTTTCAAATTCCCTATTACTCCTTAACTTTCATTTTCATTTTCATATATTTTTACTATTTTTTAATTAAAAAAATTTTTTTTTTCTTTTTTCTTTTTTTTCTCTTATTTTCTTTTAAAGTCCTCTATTGCTCCTCTATTACTCCTTAATTTTCATTTTCACTTCACTATAACCTTGCCAAAAAAACAGAGGCCCTATTTTTAAACTGAAGTTCATATATATTTCTTAAATTTTTGTGTTTTTGTTTTTAATATTGTATTTTTAAGAGTCTAACCTCTACTCTAGATTTTTAATCTTTCTTTTTCAGTATTTGATATCAATTTTGGACATTTAAGAATCCAATATTCAGTACCCATTTTTACTCAGGAGTGTGTTGATTACTCTCTCCCACTTTTGACTCTCCGTTTTCTCCCTCAGATCACCTCTATTTCCTCCCTCCCCCTTCTCTTCTCAATCCAATTCTGTGAACCTCTGTGGGTGTCTTGGCTACAGAGAACACTTAGGGAACAGAGAACTGTGTAAATCTGTCTCTCTCCCCTTGAGTCCCCCTTTTTCTCCTCCTGCTCATCTCTATCTCCCTCCTCCCTCTCCTCTTCTTCATGTAACTCTGTGAACCTCTCTGGGTGTCCCTCATGGGGGAGAATCTTTTCACCATTAACCTAGAAGTTTTATTATCAGTGCTGAATAGTTGGAGAAGCCTTGAGGCTACTGGAAGAATAAGACCGAAAGCCAGAGGCAGGAGACTTAAGCCCAAAACCTGAGAACACCAGAGAACTCCTGAATACAGGAAACATTAAGTAATAAAAGATCATCCAAAAACCTCCATAGCTACACTGAAACCAACCACCACCCAAGAGCCAATAAGTTCCAGAGCAAGACATACCATGCAAATTCTCCAGCAACGCAAGAACATAGCCCTAAGCGTCAACATACAGGGTGCCCAAAGTCACACCTAACACATAGACCCGTCTCAAAACTCACTACTGGACACTCCATTGCACTCCAGAGAGAAGAAATCCAGTTCCACGCCCCATAACACCAACGCAAGCTTCCCTAACCAGGAAACCTTAACAAGTCAATTGTCCAACCCCACCCACTGGGAGAAACCTCCACATTAAAAAGGAACCACAGACCACCAGAATACAGAAAGACCACTCCAGACACATCAATCTAAACAAGATGAAAAGGCAGAAAAATATCCAGCAGGTAAAGGAACATGAAAAATGCCCACCAAGTCAAACAAAAGAGGAGGAGATAGGGAATCTACCTGAAAAAGAATTTAGAATAATGATAATAAAAATGATCCAAAATCTTGAAAACAAAATGGAGTTAGATAAATAGCCTGAAGACAAAGATTGAGAAGATGCAAGAAATGTTTACCAAGGACCTAGAAGAAATAAAATAAGAGTCAATTAAAAATGAATAATGCAATAAATGAGATCAAAAACACTCTGGAGGGAACCAACTGTAGAATAATGGAGACAAAAGATAGGATAAATGAGGTAGAAGACAAAATGGTGGAAATAAATGAAGCAGAGAGGAAAAAAGAAAAAAGAATTAAAAGAAATGCGGACAACCTCAGGGACCTCTGGGACAATGTGAAATGCCCCAACATTTGAATCATAGGAGTCCCAAAAGAAGACAAAAAGAAAGGCCATGAGAAAATACTCAAGGAGATAATAGCTGAAAACTTCCCTAAAATGGGGAAGGAAATAGTCACACAGGTCCAAGAAACCCAGAGAGTCTCAAACAGGATAAACCCAACGCGAAATACCCCAAGACATATATTAATCAAATTAACAAAGATCAAACACAAAGAACAAATATTAAAAGCAGCAAGGGAGAAACAACAAATAACACACAAGGTGATTCCCATAAGAATATCAGCTGATCTTTCAATAGAAAGCCTTCAGGCCAGAAGGGAATGGCAGGACATACTTAAAGTAATGAAAGAGAATAACCTACAACCTAGATTACTGTACCCAGCAAGAATCTCATTCAGATATGAGGGAGAATTCAAAAGCTTTACAGACAAGCAAAAGCTGAGAGAATTCAGCACCACCAAACCAGCTCTTCAACAAATGCTAAAGAATCTTCTCTAGACAGGAAACACAGAAAGGCTATATAAGCGCGAACCCATAACAACAAAGTAAATGGCAATGGGACCATACCTATCAATAATTACCTTAAATGTAAATGGGTTGAATGCCCCAACCAAAAGACAAAGACTGGCTGAATGGATACAAAAACAAGACCCCTATATATGCTGTCTACAAGAGACCCACCTCAAAACAAGGGACACATACAGACTGAAGGTGAAGGGCTGGAAAAAAAAATATTTCATGCAAACGGAGACCAAAAGAGAGGAGGAGTCGCAATACTCATATCAGATAAAATAGACTTTAAAATAAAGGCTGTGGAAAGAGACAAAGAAGGACACTACATAATGATCAAAGGATCAATCCAAGAAGAAGATATAACAATTATAAATATATATGCACCCAACATAGGAGCACCACAGTATGTAAGGCAAATGCTAATGAGTATGAAAGAGGAAATTAACAGTAACACAATAATAATGGGAGACTTTAATACCCCACTCACAACTATGGATAGATCAACTAAACAGAAAATTAACAAGGAAACACAAACTTTAAATGACACAATGGACCAGCTAGGCCTAATTGATATCTATAGGACATTTCACCCCAAAACAATCAATTTCATGTTTTCCCAAGTGTACACGGAACCATCTCCAGAATAGATCACATCCTGGGCCATAAATCTAGTCTTGGGAAATTCTAAAAAATTGAAATCATTCCACTCATCTTTTCTGACCACAGTGCAATAAAATTAGATCTCAATTACAGGAAAAGAATTGTTAAAAATTCAAACATATGGAGGCTAAATAACACCCTTCTGATTAACCAACAAATCATAGAAGAAATCAAAACAGAAATCAAAATATGCATAGAAATGAATGAAAATGAAAACACAACAACCCAAAACCTATGGGACACTATAAAAGCAGTGCTAAGGGGAAGTTTCATAGCATTACAGGTTTACCTCAAGAGACAAGAAAAAAGTCAAATAGATAAACCTAACTCTACACCTAGAGCAAATAGAGAAGGGAGAAATGAAGAACCCCAGGGTTAGTAGAAGGAAAGAAATCTTAAAAATTCGAGCAGAAATAAATACAAAAGAAACTAAAGAGACCATAGCAAAAAATCAACAAAGCAAAAAGCTGTTTTTTTGAAAAAATAAACAAAATTGACAAACCGTTAGCGAGACTCATTAGGAAAAAAAGGGACAAGAACCAAATTAACAAAATTAGAAATGAAAATGGAGAGATCACAACGGACAACACTGAAATACAAAGGATCATAAGAGACTACTACCAGCAGCTCTATGCCAATAAAATGGACAACTTGGATGAAATGGACAAATTCTTAGAAAAGTATAACTTTCCAAAACTGAACCAGGAAGAAATAGAAGATCTTAACAGACCCATCACAAGCACGGAAATAAAAACTGTAATCAGAAATCTTCCAGCAAACAAAAGCCCAGGACAAGATGGCTTCACAGCTGAATTCTACCAAAAATTTAGAGAAGAGCTAACACCTATTTTACTCAAACTCTTCCAGAAAATTGCAGAAAGAGGTAAAGTTCCAAACTCATTCTATGAGGCCACCATCACCCTAATTCCAAAACCAGACAAAGATGCCACAAAAAAAGAAAACTACAGGCCAATATCACTGATGAACATAGACGCAAAAATCCTTAACAAAATTCTAGCAAACAGAATCCAACAACATATTAAAAAGTCACACATCATGACCAAGTGGGCTTTATCCCAGGAATGAAAGTATTCTTTAACATCTGCAAATCAATCAATGTAATACACCACATTAACAAATTGAAAGATAAAAACTATATGATTATCTCAATAGATGCAGAAAAAGCCTTTGACAAAATTCAACATCGATTTATGATTAAAACTCTCCAGAAAGCAGGAATAGAAGGTACATTCCTCAACATAATAAAAGCTATATGTGACAAACCAACAGCAAACATTACCCTCAATGGTGAAAAATTGAAAGCCTTTCCCCTAAAATCAGGAAGAAGAAAAGGGTGCCCACTCTCACCACTTGAAAAAGAAATAAAAGGAATCCAGATAACAAAAGAAGAAGTGAAACTCTTGTAGTTTGCAGATGACATGATTCTCTACATAGAAAACCCTAAAGACTCTACCAGAAAATTACTAGAGCTAATCAATGAATATAGTAAAGTTGCAAGATATAAAATTAACACACAGAAATCCCTTGCATTCCTATACACTAACAATGAGAAAACAGAAAGAGAAATTAAGGAAACAATACCATTCACCATTGCAACAAAAAGAATAAAATACTTAGGAGTATATCTAACTAAAGAAACAAAAGATCTATACATAGAAAACTATAAAACACTGATCAAAGAAATGAAAGTGGACACAAACAGATGGAGAAATATACCGTGTTCATGGATTGGAAGAATCAATATTGTCAAAATGACTATACTACCCAAAGCAATCTATAGATTCAATGCAATCTCTATCAAGCCATCAACGGTATTCTTCACAGAACTAGAACAAATAATTTCACAATTTGTATGGAAAAACAAAAAACCTCGAATAGCCAAAGCAATCTTGAGAAAGAAGAATGGAACTGAGGAATCAGCCTGCCTGACTTCAGACTCTACTACAAAGCCACAGTCATCAAGACAGTATGGTACTGGCACAAAGACAGAAATATAGATCCATGGAACAGAATAGAAAGCCCAGAGATAAATCCATGAACCTATGGACACCTTATCTTTGACAAAGGAGGCAAGAATATACAATGGAAAAAAGACAACCTCTTTAACAAGTGGTGCTGGGAAAACTGTTCAACAACTTGTAAAAGAATGAAACTAGAACACTTTCTAACACCATACACAAAAATAAACTCAAAATGGATTAAAGATCTAAATGTAAGACCAGAAACTATGAAACTCCTAGAGGAGAACGTAGGCAAAACACTCTCCGACATAAATTACAGCAGGATCCTCTATGACTCACCTCCCAGAATATTGGAAATAAAAGCAAAAATAAACAAATGGGACCTAATGAAACTTAAAAGCTTTTGCAGAACAAGGGAAACTATAAGCAAGGTGAAAAGACAGCCTTCAGATTGGGAGAAAATAATAGCAAACGAAGTAACAACCAAAGGATTAATCTCGAAAGTATACAAGCAAGTCCTGCAACTCAATTCCAGAAAAATAAATGATCCAATCAAAAAATGGGCCAAAGATCTAAACAGACATTTCTCCAAAGAAGACATACAGATGGCTAACAAACACATGAAAAGATGCTCAACATCACTCATTATCAGAGAAATTCAAACCAAAACCACAATGAGGTACCATTACACACCAGTCAGGATGGCTGCTATCCAAAAGTCTACAAGTAATAAATGTTGTAGAAGGTGTGGAGAAAAGGGAACCCTCTTACACTGTTGGTGGGAATGCAAACTAGTACAGCCGCTATGGAGAACAGTGTGGAGATTCCTTTAAAAAACTGGAAATAGAACAGCCATATGACCCAGCAATCCCACTTCTGGGCATACCTACCGAGGAAACCAGATCTGAAAGAGACACGTGCACCCCAGTGTTCATCGCAGCACTGTTCATAATAGCCAGGACATGGAAGCAACCTAGATGCCCATCAGCAGACAAATGGATAAGGAAGCTGTGGTACATATACACTATGGAATATTACTCAGCCATTAAAAAGAATTCATTTGAATCAGTTCTAATGAGATGCATGAAACTGCCAGAAAGATAAACACCAATACAGTATACTAACGCATATATATGGAATTTAGAAAGATGGTAATGATAGCCCTATATGCAAAACAGAAAAAGAGACACAGATGTACAGAACAAACTTCTGGACTCTGTGGGAGAAGGCGAGGGTGGCATGTTTTGAGAGAACAGCATTGAAATATGTATATTATCAAGGGTGAAACAGATCACCAGCCCAGGTTGGATGCATGAGACAAGTGTTCGGGGCTGGTGCACTGGGAAGACCCAGAGGGATGGGATGGAGAGGGAGGCAGGTGGGGGGATCGGGATGTGGAATACATGTAAATCCATGGCTGATTCATGTCAATGTATGGCAAAACCCACTACAATATTGCAAAGTAATTAACCTCCAACTAATAAAAATAAATGGAAAAAAAAAAAAAACAAGTAGTTGAGGTGTCTGCTATTGGCATTTCAAATTAGTGGAGAAAATTGCTGCCTATTAAAAAAATAGTACTGGAACAATTGATTAAATTTGGGGAGAAAATTAAGTTAAAGTTCTACTTCATAACAGTTATAAAAAACAAAATACAGATCTATACAATAGCCAATTTTAGTTAAGAATTCTAAATAAATATAGTCAATTCTGTTGATACTCAGGACTATATTTTAGTTGATACTTGCTTAAGGAGAAGGCAACATCCATGATAATATCTGGGGAAAGGATATCACTACTGAAGGAAACATTATTGCAAAGGCACTGATGAGGTCTTAGCATGCTCAAGGTCAAAGAAATCCAATGTATTTATAGTGAAGGGATCGAGGAAGAAACCAGAAGATGAGATCCCAGAGACAGAAAAGAACAAACTCAGGAAAGGCCTTCTAGGCCATGTCAAAGAGACTGACTTTGATTCTAAGCATAATGCAAGTTTTAGAATGCTTCTTTGAAGGGTGACCTAATCAGATTTATACTTTGGAAAGGCAGGAAGACTAAAGTAGGAATGAAAAGTAGAGTCAGGGACTGTAGATGTTTTACAAAGAGAGACTGTGGGGACTTTCAATAATAGAGAACAAAACTAAGGAAGCAATCCAGGCTGCCTCCTAGGCTGCTACCTAGTATAGATGGTGTGCCAGTTACTCGTGGTAGGGTTGGTGGGAAGGACAACTTTGGAGAAGAGTTAGTAATTCTACTTTGGGTATGTTGCATCTACTTTGCACCGCAGTTATGTATTAGACATCTCTGTAGTAGCGCCCAGTAACCAGTTCAGTATCTGAATGAGGATCACAGGGAAGCGATTAGGGCTAGAAATATAAAGTTGAGGATTCATCAATATATAGATATTATCTGAAGCTATGGATCACAGAAAACTAAGATCATGACATCTGGTCCCATCATTTCATGGCAAATAGATGGGAAAACAATGGAAACTGTGACAGAATTTATTTGGGGGGGGGGGGGCTCCAAAATCACTGCAGATGGTGACTGCAGCCATGAAATTAAAAGACACTTATCCCTTGGAAGACAAGTTATGACCACTCTAGACAGCATATTAAAAAGTAGAGACATCACTTTGCCAACACAGATCTGTCTAGTCAAAGCTATGGTTATTCCAGTAGTCATGTATGTATGTGAGAGTTGGACCATAAAGAAAGCTGAGCACTGAAGAATTAATGTTTTTGAACTATGGTGTTGGAGAAGACTCTTGAGAGTCTCTTGGACTGCAAGGAGATCCAATGAGTCCATCCTAAAGGAAAACAGTCCTGAATATTCATTGGAAGGACTGATGTTGAAGCTGAAACTCCAATACTTTGGCCACCTGATGCGAAGAACTGACTAATTTGAAAAGATCCCAATGCTGGGAAAGATTGAAGGCAGGAGAAGGGGACGACAGAGGATGAGATGGTTGGATGGCATCACTGATGCGATGGACATGAGTTTGAGTAAAGTCCAGGAGTTGATGATGAACAGGGAGGCCGGGTGTGCTGCAGTCCATGGGGTCACATGGAGTCAAACACGACTGAGCGACTGAACTGAACAGAAGCTATGGAACCAGGTCAGATCAGGTCAAAAGATAATATAGATAAAAGAACAGGACCAAAGACTGAACCCTGCAGGGGGGTTATTTTCAGGGATCTTGTAGAGGAGAGAACAGGAGGGAGGCCAGCAACAATAAGAGGGGCCCCAAAAGTGGGGGAAATCAGGCTTACCATGGGACAAAAGTTTACAGAAGAAACTTTTTCAAGGAGGGAATCATCAACCATGTCAACTGCTCTTAAGAAGCCAATTGGGAGAAAGAGAGAGAACTGACAATTGACGGACATGGTGTCAATCACTGGGGACCTCAATTCATGTTATAAGATCTGCTTCACTGGCATAGTTTGGATAAAAGCCCCATTTCGATGAGTTAAGAAGGAAAATGAGAGCAAGACAGCAAATATAGGAAACTCTTTACAGTAATTTTGTTAGGGAGCACAGATGAAAATGGGCCAGTAGCTGGACTGGGACAACAGCCCACGGTATATTTAGGAATAGTTGATGATAAGGCATTTTATATGCTGCTGCAAATAAGTTTTAATAATCTGATAATTAATGTTTGTCCAGCATTTATATTATATCAGGGGCTGTTGCACATACTTTCTTGTATTGCTGTCCTTGTTGTTACCTTCTTATTGCAAGATGACTGCTTTACAACATTGCGCTGGTCTCTGCCGTGGCCATGTGCCAACATGAATCAGCCACGGGTATACGCATGCCCTTCCCTCTTGAGCCCCCCCCACCTCCCACTGCATCCTGTCCTCTAGGCTGTCACAGAGCACTGGGTGGGGCTCCCTGTGTCACTCAGCAAATTTCCACTGGCTATCTATCTTACATACGGTAACATACACGTTTCCATGCTACTCTCTCAATTTGCTTCACCCTCTCCTTCCCTCAAAGGGAATGGCAACCCACTCCAGTGCGGACTTGTTTTTTCCAGAGACTGTCCTCAAGCAGGTACATTATTGTTGTATAATCCTAAGGAATGTAGAGGGAAAAAAGTTTGTCCTTTCTTCCTCCTTGAGAATTCTAGACCCCTCTCTCCTTGGGGACCCCTGGACTTCTTATCAATCTGCCTAGGAATTGACTCTCTCATTCCCCCTTTTCCTTTAGGAGAATTACGTTGCCAAGGCAAAGGGGCATCGTTTTCATTCCATAACTACTTCCTGCTGTTTAGGGCCATGGTCCCTAAATTGTTAAGGCAACATATTCTCCTAACCCTCATATTGAGAGTTTCTGATCCAGGGGTCCCAAGTAACAGTTGGAGAAGGAAAGTGAAACACCTGATCAGGATTGTTTCCAATTCCTAACTTTAAACTATGCAGCTCAGGAAGATCTAATGAATACAACCTGACATAGAAATATTTACAGATAGCAGTTCTTTTGTTTGGGATGAAAAGCGTAAAGCAGGTTATGCAGTGGTGACTGCTGAACAGGTTTTAGAAGCAAAATCTCTCCTCCAGGGAACCAGTGCCCAGTTAGCGGAGCTTGTGGCTCTGACCCAAGCTCTGCTGCTGCTTCTGCTAAGTCACTTCAGTCGTGTCCGACTCCGTGCGACCCCATAGACGGCAGCCCACCAGGCTCCCCCGTCCCTGGGACTCTCCAGGCAAGAACACTGGAGTGGGTTGCCATTTCCTTGAAAGTGAAAGTGAAGTCGCTTGGTTGTGTCCAACTCTTAACGACCCCATGGACTGCAGCCTACCAGGCTCCTCCATCCATGAGATTTTCCAGGCAAGAGTATTGGAGTGGGATGCCATTGCCTTCTCCATGACCCAAGCTCTAGAGTTAAGCAAACGGCAGAGAGTAACTATCTACACTGATTCTAAGTATGCTTATTTGACTTTACATGCTCATGCTGCAATATGGAAAGAAAGACAGTTTAAAACAGCAACAGGAGACCCTATTAAACATTTCAGAGAGATTGAGAGGCTTTTAACTGCTATATATTGTCCTAAAGAAGTAGCTGTTATGCATTGCAAAGGACACAACAGGGATGGGAGTAAAATAGCTGAAGGCAATCAACTGGCTGAATGTCAAGCCAGAGAAGCAGCACTTTATGAAACCCCCTCACTACAGATGCCTTTGATCTGGACAGGTCCTGTGGAACAGGAAAAACCACAATATCTTGAGGAAGAATTAGGGAAAGATGAGAAAAGAGAAGCAAAGATTACTGATAAAGGATGGTTGCAGTCTGAGGATGGACGATTAATAATTCCTGAAAATGCTCAATAGAAAATTCTTAAGGGTTTACACCAGAGTTTTCATTTGGGTGCAGAGAGTACTTACCAGATGGCTTCTCTTTTGTTTGAAGGTAAAAATGTAAAGAAAACTTTAAAGAACACTATCAAAAGGTGTGAGGTTTGTCAGAAAAATAACCCAAAGACTGAAAAGCTAGCAAAATCTGGATTACAACGAAGTGGAAAGTATCCAGGAGAGGACTGGGAAATTGATTTTACTCATATGCCAAAAGCTAATGGGAATTCTTGCTTACAAGTTTGGGTGCATACTTTTACTGGATGAATTGAGGCTTTTCCCTGTCATAGTGAACAAGCTAAAGAGGTTATAAAGATTTTAATCCATGAAATTATCTCCAGGTTTGGGCTGACACACAGCCTTCAGAGTGACAATGGTTCCGCCTTTAAAGCTGCTATAAATTAGGGGGTGTCTAAAGCTCTAGGAATAGATTATCACTTACACTGTTCCTGGAGACCCCAATCCTTAGGAAAGGTTGAAAAAGCTAATGACATTATCAAAAGACATCTGCGCAAATTAACTCAAGAAACGCAGGACAACTGGATTAAAGTCCTACCCATAGCTTTAATGAGGGCTCAAACTGCCCCAAAAAGGAGGGGCTGTCCCCCTTTGAATGTATTTATGGAAGGCCTTTCTTACGCACTTACATTGTTATAGACCCTGAAGCCTTGGAATTAACTAATTATGTAACTCAGCTCTCAGCATTTCAACAGGCATTAACAGAACCCCGGGAAATGACTCCTGACCCAGCCTCTGAGTCAAGCAAGTCTCTACTTGAGCCAGGAACTGAGGTCCTTATAAAAACATTGAGGTCTGGGGGCCCATCCCTCGAGCCCCTCTGGCAAGGCCCTTACCAGGTTATTCTTTTCCCCCCACAGCTGTCAAAGTGCCAGAAATTGATTCGTGGGTACATCACACTCGAGTTAAGAGGTGGCACCCTGACCAGAACTAAGTGATGTCATTGTATGTCTTTACTTTCTATGCTCTGACTTTGTACTTTTCAGATGGGCCTGATAATCTATGTGAGCCTACTTCTGCTGACTCCAAAAATCCTGAGTCTGCTGTTTGATCCTCAAGACAATGCCTTCCTGTCCTGGGTTCACTCCTACGCAGCATTTCACAATCAGTCTAACTGCTAGGTCTGTGGAACACTCCCCTCTTCATCAGTGGAAGGCTTCCCGTGGTGGACATCTCCACTTCAAGGAAAAGACTTTCTCCAAGTCTGCAAATACCTTCGACAACAATCATATGCGATGCTTCTTCTTCATCTGATGACATCTAACAACCCTAAAATGGACTGGTGCAATACTCTGTACTTTAACTATGGACATAATGTGACTTTTAATTTTGATTATACACTGTCTCGGTTCAATGACTATTTTGCTACACATAAGACAAATAGGTCTAGATCTAATGGGTTTTTACCTGACGTTTATCAAATATGGGATGAGGCTATATGGTTAACTGCTGAAAAAGGACGTCTAATATCTACTGCCCCTATATGCTGGGAACAAATAGAGCCATCCCCAGAAGTTAGCCAACAACTTAATTATAGTGATTGGAAACACTTGGGATGTTTGCCTCAGGAAATATGCAATGTAATCATTCCCGTGTTTTCCATCCCCAATTCAGGTCCTCCCTTTGTCTGGCCAGGCACTGACTGGGACTGGATATCTCAGTCATGCTGGCTTGCTCCAAACGGGACTTATTTCTGGATATGTGACTCTTTACCCATGGGCATGGCTTCCCCCTGGTTGGATAGGGAGATGCACGTCAGGTCTAGCCTTTACTCATGGTTTTACATTTTCAGAGCTTCCAGAGAAGCCTGCTAATTTACCCCACCTTAAAACTCAGTGGGCAAGGTCTGTATTTCACTGGTATGATTATTTGGCTGCAGGGTTTGTTCCCTCCCTCTTTGGGAACTACAGATGTTATGCTACGAGAGGATGCTTTGACTAATTTTACTCAACAGGCATTACAGGAGTCTCAAAAAGCTATTTCAGCTCTTAATGCAGAACAAGCACAAATTAGAAAGGTGGTTTTACAAAACAGATTAGCTTTAGATATTCTGACAGCTGCGCAAGGAGGAACTTGTGCCATTATTTATACCCAATGCTGTACTTATATCCCTGATATGAGCACTAATGTTACTCATTTTACTAACCACATGACCAAGATGACTGGGGCTATGGATACTCCTGAAGCCTCAATCACCTCACTCTGGGAGACGTTAACTAGTTCCCCGTGGTGGAGGACTATCTTAATTACAATAATTCTGACTGTTCTGTTTTTGCTGTTTTCTCCCTGCATCTGTAACTGTGTCATTGGATTTGTTTCTAGTCACATGAAGGCTTTTAAGTTACAAATGATTGTTCGAGCTCCTATGAGCGCCACAGCCTCCTCCAACTATAACTTGGGGCCCCTGGATCAGAGACCCTCAATATGAGAGTTAGGAGAATATGTTGCCTCAACAATTTAGGGACCTTGCCCCTAAACAGCAGGAAGTAGTTATGGAATGAAAACGATGCCCCTTTCCCATGGCAACATAATTCTCCTAAAAGAAAAGGGGGGAATGAGAGAGGCAATTCCTAGGCAGATTGATAAGAAGTCCAGGGGTCCCCAAGGAGAGAGGGGTCTGGAATTCTCAAGGAGGAAGAAAGGACAAACTTTTTTCCCTCTACATTCCTTAGGATTATACAACAATAATGTACCTGCTTGAGGAAATCTCTGGAAAAAAAACCCCTGGCGAATCCTGTCATCTCAAAATGTGAATTATGGGAGTAGGTCTGGTGAGGTCTTTACAATCTCCAGACAATCTTTTGATTCACTGTGATAACTAATTTGAGAGTATATAATTCCAGTGCTAAGGCTTGCAAGGGGGTACTCTTTTTACCCCCTTCTGATATCTATGTCAGAAGCTTTCTATGTCTCCTTTATACTGTAATAAAACCTTATTACACAAAAGCTCTGAGCAATCCAGCCCCATCTCTGGCCTCGGATTGAATTCTTCTCCTCCAGAAGCCAAGAATCCCAGTGTTTTTGCATGATTCAGCAACAACCTTTCACCACTTTGGGTCCACAGGTCTGCTCCTTATATCTACATCTCCACACTCTGAGAAAACCATAACTGAAAGAGCAGCAACATATGCCAATGTTCCTTGCAGCACTTGTTACAATAGCTAGGATGTGGAAGCAGCCTAGATGTCTGTCAGCAGATGAATGGATACAGAAGTTGTGGTATGTATACACAATGGAATGTTACTCAACCTTAAAAAAGAATGCATTTGAGTCAGTCCTAAGGAGGTGGATGAACCAAGAGTCTATTGTAGAGAATAAGGTAAGTCAGAAAGAGAAAGACAAATATTTAACACATATGTATGAAATCTAGCAAGATGGTACTGATGAACCTATTTGCAGGGAAACAATCGAGAGGAATTGCTCTTTTAATTATCAAAATATCGATGTTTTTGAAATAAAGTTACTAAAGTACAGAGAAGTCAGTTAATTTGCCCAGAGACAGTTAGTCACTTGCAAACCTATGATTTGAAATCTGGCAATAAAAACTCTTTACTGCTACTGAAGTAGATAATGCACAAAAGAAAGCAAATAATTATTAAAAAGAAAAAAAGTGGTCCCTGAGAAGGTGAGAGAGGGTGAGCTCCAGAGGAATGGGTCTCAGAAACAAAAGCAGATGGTATGCAGAGTATACAAGTAGTTAGAATTTGTGGTGGGACCTGACATTTCTCCTCTGATTGCATCTTTTATTCATATTATTGAAAGCTAATAACTTTAAAATATTATTAAGACATTCCCTGTCCACATAAAGAGACAGATAAGTTACCAGGTAAGCGGTTTGTGGAAATCGCTCCGAATGGAGCCTGGGACATAGTAGGGATCATGAAGAGATTCTGTTAAGGTTCTATTAAGCTCAGTGCTGCTCCTGGACACCTTGAGAAGAAGGCAGAGTGGAGACTTTAAGGGGAAGTGGTCAATTCTACTGTGGGAGAAGCAAAAGCAGGAAAGTCTTTTAGACAAGGATGCTTGAGCTCATACTTGAGATAACTTATGAAAACTAAGTAGGTGTATTTAAGGCAAATGGATGGAGTGGAGAACAGCCAAGAGCTTTACAGAGACAGGGAAAGCCTGAGCACCAGAGACTCCAGAAAGATCAAACCAGCTATTAAACTAAAGGATCCACAAATAATTCTTCATGGCCAAAACGTCAGTTTCAAAGAAAGTCAATGCAAGAAAGAATGTTGGTGAAAGATTCAGGAGGGCCCAGGGATAAAGGCACTGGTATACCACACAAAGAGCCTCCGAAGAAGACCTGCAATTCAGAAAGATGACTTTTGCTATAAAATGGGGGAGGATGCAAAATTCAAGCCAGGAAGACAAATTATTAACAGCACAGGAAGAAGGGGATCTGAAGTGATGAGGTAATCATAATAGAAGATAAAAGTGGAGGCCAATTAAACAGAAAATTACGGAGTACACATTATTTAACAGAAGAAACTAAGAGAAGGATGGACATTAAAGTGAGGCACAAAAGAAGAAAAAACTAAAAGCATCTCAGAAATGAGTAAACACAAACTCCCTCAAAAAGGGCCTCTACCAAAAACATAGAACAAAAGTATATGGAGTATAAGTGAGGAGGAGAGGGCAGGCAGAGAGGAGGAGGGGATGGTGAAGAGGTGACAGTATCAACAGAAGGAGGAGGGGGAGGAAGGGAAAGGAAGGGAGTGGAGGAGAGGAAGGAGGAGGAAGGGAGGTGGGAAGAGGAAGAGAAAGAGGATGAAAGAGAAGACAAAAGAGGCTGGTCAACTGCAACCAACATTAGAGAAATGTAGTAAGGAGGGATCACCTACTTCTTACCCTTTGGTCACAGAAGCAAACCATTTGGAAGAACCTTAGCTGGCCCTGTGGATTATCAAAAGTTACTCCAAGGAACAGTTGTATCGGTGCTAAAGAAGGAAAACGTCACAGCCTTTTGAAATATGAAACACAACTTTTGCAGGTAGAACCTCTTAGGCAAGCAGGTAACTCTGCTGAACCACCCAGAGGAAAACCCCAGATGGGAACCGCCAATGTGTGAGACAAGTCCCAGGGCCCCGGAGCTCTGTCGCCTCTCCAGAGGACTCCAAGCCAGTTCACAGACAGTAAACCACATCCGCAAAGCCAGGCTGTGTGTACTAGTTGCTTTCCCTGTATGGATGGAGGCAAAGAAAGGGGCCAGAGGAACAGTTGTGCTCCGGGGGCCTTACTGGTTGGCCAGGGGTCATAGCCTTCCAAGCAACTTGGATCATAAGGAGAACAAGGGATGGACAGTTAGCATTGGCAGAACTGAAGAGGGAGAACGTGTCTGAAAGAGATGTGGATTCAAAATCTACAGGAGGCGACGACTGCATGGGTCTGTTGGATGTGGAAGACAGAGAAACCAAAGTTGATACAGTTATTTCTACTGAAATGAGAGCAGATCTGAAGGTGGGGGAATACGAAGTTAAGCTGGGAACACTGAGTCTGAGAGGTGGATGAAGGATCAATCATATTCATGGATCAGGAGGTCAGGAGGAAGGTCTGGGCTGGGAAAGTGATTTCAAGCCATCAGGATGTAAGTGGTGTTAAACCATGCAGAGGGTATGCAGACCCAGCCACACAGCCCAGCAAAGGGCACCAGGAGACATCGGTCCAAGAAGCAGAATGAGCACTGGCCAGGGCTGAACACCAAGGGAACTAAGTCACCAGTGATGTCAGGGTCAAACCTGGTTTAGTGTTCTAGCTTTAATTTAGTCAATGAGCGAAAATTATTTTAGTACATTGCCATTCACGTAACACAGCTGATAGAGAGCAGGCGTAATGAGCATGCCTAACAAGAACACAGACACATCTTGCTCCAACAACAGCACGACCTTCATGGGAGAGCAGCTTTTAGAGACAAATCTTCTCCCTGAACCCTCCCTTCTCAAGCAATTTTCTCTCCTGAACAATTTTGCATCATTAAGAGAAGCGGTTTCTAATTAACCTAGTAATACCTCCTAATCACTGCGTGTACTCCAGTCAAGACTTTGAAAAAATCTCTAGATAGCACAGTCATGAGACTGCAAAATTTTGTGATTAAATACATGATTTTTATTAAAAAATTGACATCTTCCTTCTCTAAGCTTAAAGTATAAAAATAAAAAAGATCCCTCTCGTATGTTCTCCTCCAACACCCAGTGTCATTGCTTTTGAAGGTAGTAGCAGAAGAAAGATTAAGGATCCATGCGAAAAGCTAATTAAAGGGGTAACCACTGACCAAATGCTCTTGCAAAATCAACTCCGTACCTTTAACTACAAAGAGATGCACCATATTTCTTTCTACTTTTAATAACCTGGAAAGCCTCATTCAGCTGCTGAAGACCCTAAAGCATGTGCTCTCATTTCCTAAACTTAAGCTAAATTTATAAGAAAATGGAATTTTTTTACTCCATTTGACATGATATTTAGACTGCTTATATTTGCTTCCACAGTTTCGAATGTGAAGGAGTCTTTTGGGCCTAGAAAAAGAACAACAGTCTCAAAGACCCCTTGCTGAATCATCTAACTTCGGAGAAAACAAAGCATAACTTAAGTTCCATCCTGATGCTCCAGGCCAGTTGCATCTATCTGGGACTTATCACCCCCTGTCCGGAAACCTACCACCCCCTACACCCGCCCAGAAGACATCACCCACTGCCCAACTACAAGTGTCATCTCAACAAAAGAATACTCAAAATATCCCGCCTGATTGACGTTTCCCTTATCGCTTCCACAAACCTCCCTATAAGTATGAAGCCTCCCTGATCCCTTTCGGCGCTCAGCCTGCTCGTTAGGCTGGCTGTCGCCCCTCCTTGCCTGAATAAAGGTAACCCACTTCTGTTGAGGTCGTCTTTCCTTTTCTGCCTCACCAGAACTATGGCTTACAAAATGAAGCTCAAAATACTCTTCTCTACCTTATAAACAGTTTTCAAGATGATAATTTCTGACACAGATTTTGTGATTTCTGAGAAATACTATGCTCCCTAGAACATAGTTCTCATGCTCTTCCCCAGACGCCCCCTTCCTGGTCATCCCTGAGGGATCTGACCCACTTGCACCTGTGAAAAAGCACATGTGGAACCCACCCCCCAAGGGATCCCCATGCGCACATGGTGAGAAGGGACCCACACTTCATTTGCCTCACCACTTCTTCCCTACTTTTATGCACACTTGGGACATAGTTTCTTAGGAAATATAGAGCATGGTTTAAAGGGTTTCTGAAAGCTTTCGGGTTGAGAAATCTTTTTTCCTATGAGGAAAGAGCTCTCTGACATCATCCAAGTCACTGGGCCTTCAATTAACACTTTTCTTCAGCATCCATCTCTACCCCAGGCATACATGCTGAGCCAAGAGCTTGCTGAGGAAACCAGACACGAAGGCGAGTCAAACAAAAATACTGTAAATATCTTTGCTTCCTCCTGGTGATTTTATTCTTAAATAATAAGTGTCACATGAAATCAAAACCAGAGACTGCTTTTAAAAGGGGGCAAGAAATTATAAATCACTATAGAATAAATACCATTTTTGCAACTTAGCAGCATAAACAACATAATACATATAAATAAGTTAAAAAAATTTCTGTGATATAAATCCTACTACTGGCAGAAGAGACAGCTACAACCTTGAAAGCATCCCCGAGAGTACAGCATAACTGGATCTGACAGTCTGCATACAACATCTACATGCTGTGAAACTGTACATTTAGCTTCTCGGGAATTATGAATAAGCTCTAAATAAAACCATTTCTCTGCTGATTTGAGCCCCAGAGGGGGAGGGGACACTTTGAATTGAACTGACAAGGTACCCATCTTAGGATCAATGTTATTCACCCTTTCTTTTTCTTTTAGGAAGAGTGTCAGTCAGTACAGCAAGTGTAGCATGGCCATTAAGATGACTGTGAGATGCTGGAGGAATAGAAGAGGAAAATCTCTTCCTTTTTCTAAAAAGCCTTTCCTGTGTGTCCAGCAGGGGAGTTCTGAAAACCAAAGTAGGCCAGTGGAGTCAGTCTGCGTAGGAACCACGTTTTAGCCTCTGGATCTGCACACTCTGATTCTGGCATTTCAACTCCTAGAAGGCAGCCTGTCCACTTCCCGTCAGAAGAAGCCATCCTTTGACTCCCGTGAGGCTCTCCTCCCTACCCCCACCTCGTTTCTCACATCCCAATAAATCACGCTGAGGACACACTAGATGCTTAGAAGTATATATACCGGCTGACCTGGCTGCTCCACAACATAGACATGACCACAGCAGGACCAACCTGGGGGACTCCAGTTCCCTGGTTTTAATGGAATCCAAGCCTTGAAAAAGAGTAGAGGAGAATGTGGTGGGGTCCACTCACACTAAAAATGAGGTTTGTACATGTGATTACATATTCGTATTTGTGCCCACAAGTATAAATACATACATACAGATATATATAAACAAATAGAAGTAAGCACAATTGTCACTCATCACTCCCTTTACCTAGAGGACCAGGTGATGTAGCCAGCCAGGAGCACCATTCAGGACGTGTTTTACTTTTCTGTGATGTCTTTTTTCATCTACACAATCTTGATGCTCATCTTGGTCAGAATTCATCTCTATAGAAATGCTGAGGGAGCAATAACATTTTGTAATATACTGTTATTTGTCCCATATTAAAATCATGAAATTGCAGCCCCCCCATTTGTAATCTATAACTAACCCAAGAAGCATCCCGAACATTAAAGGACCAAGGGCTAAAAGCATCTCAAAACACCCAGCCACTGGTGTCAGTTATTGTCTGTTAGCAGGCTTTGCTAATTCAACCAAGATGAATTTTACAGATGGTTATTAGAGACTTGAAGAATTCCACTAAACACTAACATATTGTGCTCTGCTTATTTTAGTCAGATCTTCTAAATGTTGGGTTTTTTCCTAACAGGAAATGATCTCACTGATCCATCAACAGTTAATTATCCAAAGTGCTAAAGGCAGCTAGTCAGAACAAGGCTCATTTTGCTTTGGCCTTTATCCCATCAGAGCTTGGAAAAATGACTGAGATTTTAAAGGACAAATTTCCCAGGCAGTAAGCATTAAAAGACAGTAGACTGAAGATCTGTCTTCCCAGCTCTACTTATTCTCAACAAGTAGAGCTGTAGAAACTTCTCTCTGGAATGTTTCCTAGAGCAGGGGTCCACAACCTCTAGGATCTAAAGCCTGATGATCTGAGGTGGAGCTGATGTAATAATAATAAAGTACACAATAAATGTAATGAACTTAGAATCATCCCAAAGCCAGGCCCCCCCAGCCGCAGTCTTAAATCATCCCAAAGCCAGGCCCCCAGCCCCAGTCATGGAAAAATTGTCTTCCATGAAACCAGTCCCTGGTGCCAAAAGGTTTGGGGACTGCTGTCCTAGAGTACTGTCTACCTTACAGGGAAAACACTAGTGTCAGCTTCCACAGCTGGGCCTGGTGCTGAGTGCCATGCTCAAAGCAGGGTGACACTAAGCCTCCTGTCAGAAGTTCTCAGAGAGGGATTAGACCACTTCACACACACCAGAACCTCAACTGTGCATACCACCCTCACACACACCCACACACACACCCAGCCACGTACAACCCAAAGGCACAAGAACTATCCAAAGAGCTCACTTTTAATCACACTTTGGGCTGCAAGCTTATTTAGCCTTTGCTCCATAAAATTTCAAAACCCATTCAGTTTGGCTGCCCCTGCTGCTGCTAAATCACTTCTATCGTGTCCGACTCTGTGCGACCCCACAGACGGCAGGCAGCCTACCAGGCTCCCCTGTCCCTGGGATTCTCCAGGCAAGAACACTGGAGTGGGTTGCCATTTCCTTCTCAGTTTGGCTACTCCTCCACAAAATGGAAAGAAAGCTGCTCAGCGTAAGACTTTAAGCTTTTAATCCCCATATTCCTTCTCTATAAAAGAGTGAGAACTCAGTCCTTTTTGGTTTTACCGTATTTCTAAATTACCCATTAATGCTGGTTCTTCTTTTAGAAAAGGATGGCTAAAGACTATATTTTTAAAGGAAATAAAACCAAGCAACTGGGGAGAATTTCCCTAGTGAGTCTTGGATGTTTTCGAGGAAAATTCACAGCAAGCGGGCAGAAGAGCTTGAATTGCTGAAAATGCAGGATTAATCCACCATGGCTCGGATTAATCCCCGTCCCTCTCCTCCCCTACTCCTCCTTTCCCCCTCCAGAAAGCGTGGGGTTTCCCTCTGACTGCCTGAATACCAAGCAGGAACTCTGTTACCTCGGACATTACTCTGATTTTCATACAGCTCAGATTTTAACAATTGTATCCCTTGAAACATATTAGCCACCAAGAGGTGAATGTGATTGGTTCAACCTTAACGAGGAGGAGGGTGTCTGTGTGTGTGTTTGGAGGGTGGGGGCGGTTCTTTAACCTTCTGCATAAAGAACCACAGCTTTCCTGAATCAGAAATAAAGTAAAAATGGAAATCTGTGGATACTCTGGTTACCTGGCAACCCAAACCCACGGGCGGCCTCCGCCTGCATTCTAATGTCCTGCAGCATGAAAGATGCAGTCAGAAGGGATTCCCTTTATATGCAGCTTCTTGTCCATTCATTCATCCGCAATTATTTGGTTTCCAAGTCAGTAACCCAGATTTCTGCAGGCTATAGTACTGTCTCTGCCAGAAAGGAAGCTTCCACTAGGGAATTTACCATAACACCTTTTAAAATGAATAAATGTTTTGCAAACCCCTCTGGGAAAATTGTATCGAAAGGGAAAACCAGGAGGGGTGGGGGTAATACTGCATAGCTGCCCTGCTGTTCTTTCCCATGGCTCGAGGAAATCTGCAGTGTCATGCCTATTTCATCCCAACCTCACTGCCTGAGGCTCCACTCAGGAACTGGTTATCACACTGCGATTTATCTATAAATAATCAGCTAAACAGCCACCGCCCTGGA